>NC_060196.1:16952918-16967918 GCF_021184085.1 Oncorhynchus gorbuscha | reverse complement strand
ATAGTCTAGAATTACCGACAGCGTATCATTTTCAGAAACTGAACAGGCAGCTGGAGGGTGCTTGTCTCTGATCCCAGGTACAACACATTGCTGTTGTGTTCTTGAGCAAGACACTTTAAGTCCAAATTGCTCTCCATCGAGCTGCTCTGTGGCTCACCCTGTGCCTATCTGTGTGTAAGGATGTAGGGAAAAAGCTGACTTTTTCATTCGAACCGGACAGTCATTATTTCATTCTATTCCTCTCTCCTTACTGTCCATGCAGTAGACTGGAAAGAGCCATTATCACAATTGGGCAACTACACATGGCATCTGTAGATGTAACTATTACCGAGGTCGTTATTGTAAATGATACTGTTTCCTCAGTCAGTCACAAGTGCTGGCCATAACCCTGTACAGGCCACCAAAGCACTGCCCCACTTTCTTTACTGATTTCTCTGAACTATTGTCCTTGAGAACTATGATACAATCATTGTGTTGGGCGATTTTAATATTCATGTTGACAAAGAGACTGACTCCATGGCCATTGAATTGATGAATATTTTGAGCTCTATGGACTTTATCCAACATGTTACTGGGCCCATCCATAACCGCGGCCATACTCTGGACCTGGTTATTACCGAGAGGCTTTCTACTGGGCCCATCCATAACCGCGGCCATACTCTGGACCTGGTTATTACCGAGAGGCTTTCTACTGGGCCCATCCATAACCGCAGCCATACTCTGGACTTTGGTTATTACCAAGATGCTTTCTACTGACATATCCTCTATTGTTGATGTGGCTTTATCTGATCACAACTGTGGATTGTTTACTGCCTTGTTGCCCATAGCACAGGGTAATACTGAACACACTATTAAGAAACACTATCTTACCTCTGAAGTTGCTAGAGATTTTATTGAGTGTATGAACGATACTCCACCACCTATCCTGCCTTACTCTTGTGACAATTTAGTTGAGGATTTCAATAACAAATGAAGGGCAACCATCAATGCCATGGCTCCAGTGAAGTTGAAAAAGGCCACGTTCAAACAGAGCGGACCGTGGATGAGTGGGGAAACTAATACGTTTAAGATGAATTGCAGAGCGGAAGTGGAGACAGTCAAAGTTGCAGGTTATTATGATATTCCGAGAGAGCAACTTGGCATATATAACAAGTTAGGATAGCAACCATTAGAAATAGCAGACGGGCCCATTTCTCGAACTTGACCGCTGAGAATCAGATGAATTAGAGAGTGCTCTTCTCCACCATTGATGGCCTGAGAAATCCTACCCTCGCAAACCTATGTGAACTTTCCTCCACATCTAAATGTGAAGAGTTTGTGGCATATTTCAGAGATAAGATAAACAACATTAGGCTGGGTATTAGTCAAGCCAGACCTAATGAGAAGATGTGATGATGAAGATGTGATGATATGTGCCCTAGCCTACCACGCAAAGGCACTATGGTTGACTCAGACAGTGATGTAACAACTTAAGCCTTCTACCTGTCTTATCCATCCTATCCCCACCACCTTCTCCAAAACACGTTTTAATTGCATATCTGAAGAAGTGCAAACTATTGTTAATTCCTCCCTGTTCACAGGCACATTCCCCACTGCACTAAAAACTACTATGGTGAAACCCCTTCTGAAGAAAAGTCATCTAGATTATTCCGCTGTTAGCAGTCTTCGGCCAATCTCCACCCTTGCATTCTTAAGCAAAATACTTTCGAAACGGGTTTTCAAACAGCAAAATGATTTTTTAAGTGCCAATTGTATTTTTGAAAAATTCCAACCTGGTTTTCGGGCCCACCACAGCGCAGACACAGCCTTAGGTAGTTGTTTTTACTTTTGTCTTTTTTTTCCCCTATAATGCACATTGTGTTGCATTGCATATCTGAAATGTGCTGTATAAATAAAGCTGGATTTGATTTGATTTGAATAAGGGTTAAATACCCCCCCCAAACAAACAAAAAACTAGAGTAAACTAATCAGCATAAACAACTTCCTAGCTCTTACTCCCATGGGCCAATGAAAACAGGGCATACAAAGAAGACTTACAGACAGAGCCTATGTCTCTGTGCTAGTCTACCCGACAAAGCGAGGCTTGTTTCTTGTTTGTGCTGTCAGTCTTAGTTTCCTTGGGACATCATCATCATCATCATCTCTGTCCCTGGCCTGAGTGTTCCCTCCAGTCCCTGGGATCCAGCTCTAGTCATGGTTACTTATTATCGTTCACATGGGAGAGCAGCACAGCAGTGACCCACTGACTCCAACCTTCCAGATAATGAGGAGGAATAATAGGACCATAACGCATAGCTAGGCTGTCCCAAATGGCACCCTATTCCCTATATATGGGCCCTGCTCAAAAGTGGTGCACTATATAAGGAATAGGGTGCCATTTGTTATGCACACATTGCCTTAGAGACTTGTTTCTGGAACTAATCCGTTGGGAGTGAAAAGAGTAGAGTGTGCATAACTCTGAGCATATAAAATGATGAAAGCCTTCTAGTCCAAATTGCAACTTGGTGTCTGCAGGGGCGTAAACGAGCACCGATCTTTTGATTGACGCCAATGCAGTGTGACTGGAGCAAACACCTGAGAAATGCATACAGATTTAAAGGATTCTGGATTCTGGCCTACATGTGCTTTTTGGTTAGATGCCTGAGTATGTTCATGGATACCTGACCCCACTCTTGAGAAAAAAAAGGTGATATCTAGAGCCTAGAAGGGTACTTCGGCTGTCCCCATAGGAAAACCTTTTGAAGAACACCTTTTGTTTCCAGGTAGAACCTTTTGGGGATCGAGGTAGAACCTTTACCACAGAGGGATTTACCTGGAACCCAAAAGGGTTCTACCTGGATCCAAAAAGGGTGCTCCTATGGCGACAGCCAAAGAACCCCTTTGGAACCCTTTTATCTAAGAAACAAACTTTGCAGAAACAAGTAATTAGGTCAACCTTTTCTGAACCAGAGAGGTAGGAACCTACTGTTGAAGTCAGAAGTTTACATCCACGTAGGTTGGAGTCATTAAAATGGGTTTTTCAACCACTCCACACATTTCTTGTCTACTTTGTGCATGACACAAATAAGTTTTCCAAAAATTGTTTGCAGACAGATTATTTCACTTATAATTCACAGTATCACAATTCCAGTGGGTCATACGTCTACATACACTAAGTTGACTGTGCATTTAAACAGCTTGGAAAATTCCAGAAAATTATGTCATGGATTTAGAAGCTTCTGATAGGCTAATTGACATCATTTGAGTCAATTGGAGGTTTACCTGTGGATGTATTTCAAGGCCTACCTTCAAACTCAGAGCCTCTTTGCTTGACATCATGAGAAAATCTAAAGAAATCAGCAAAAATTGTAGACCTCCACAAGTCTGTTTCACCCTTGGGAGCAATTTCCAAACACTTGAAGGTACCACATTCATCTGTACAAACAATAGTGCGCAAGTATAAACACCATGGGACCACTCAGCCGTCATACTGCTCAGGAAGGAGATGCATTCTGTCTCCTAGAGTAGAACGTACTTTGGTGCGAAAAGTGCAAATCAATCCCAGAACAACAAGGACCTTGTGAAGATGCTGGAGGAACAAAAGTATCTATATCCACAGTAAAACGAGTCCTGTATCGACATAACCTGAAAGGCCGCTCAGCAAGGAAGAAGCCACTGCTCCAAAACCACCATAAAAAGCCAGACTAAGGTTTGCAACTGCACATGGGGACAAAGATCATACTTTTTGGAGAAATGTCCTCTGGTCTGATGAAACAAAAATAGGGAGAGACTTGCAAGCCGAAGAACACCCTCCCAACCTTTAAGCACGGGGGTGGCAGCATGATGTTGTGGGGGCACTTCACAAAATTATGTGGATATATTGAAACAACATCTCAAGACATCAGTCAGGAAGGTAAAGCTTGGTGGCAAATGGGTCTTCCAAATGGACAATGAACCCAAGCATACTTCCAAAATTGTGACAAAAGTGCTTAAGGACAACAAAGTCCAATATTGGAGTGGCCATCACAAAGCCCTCACTTTAATCCTATAGAAAATTTGTGGGAAGAACTGAAAAGGAGTGTGTGAGAAAGGAGGCCTACAAACCTGACTCAGTTACACCAGGTCTGTCAGGAGGAATAGGCCAAAATTCATGGGCCAAAATTCAGCAGACGTATTGTGGGAAGATTGTGGAAGGCTACCTGAAATGTTTGACCAAAGTTAAACTATTTAAAGGCAATGCTACCAAATACTAATTGAGTGTACGTGAATTTCTGACCCACTAGGAATGTGATGAAAGAAATAAAAGCTGAAATTCTCTCTACTATTATTGTGACATTTCACATTCTTAAAATAAAGTGCTGATCCTAACTGACCTAAAACAGGGCATTTTTTATTGGGTTAAATCTCAGGAATTGTGAAAAACTGGGTTTAAATGTATTTGGTTAAGGTGTATGTAAACTTCCGACTTCTGTATCTACTGATTCTGTAGCGTGAGGCAGTACACCCCCGAGAAGGGACGCTAGTCTGCCACAGGGCCTTAACCCAAATTACTCTAAAAATGGGAACCAATGCATCTCTGCTTGGGATTGGGTCCCATTTTTAGACTCTTTGGTATGACTCAACTGGGAATTGAACCCTGAACCTTCCAATATCAGAGTGGAGACTCTAACCCAGGGGTGTCAAACTCATTTCGCATCGTGGGCCACATACGGCCTAGGGAGATGTCAAGTGGGCCGGACCATTAAAATTATACCATACTCTGCTATAAATAACCAAAATAACATGTCTTTCCTTTGTTTTGGTGTAAAGAAGCACAAGAACATTAGGAAAATATTGAAATTTAATGAACTATCCTTTTACAAAACATTTCATGAAACACCTCATATTTCCTTAGACAAATGTGCAATTTACTTTTATCATTCACAAATATGCATTGCAACTGATCCCACTGATTGTACAAAGGCACAAAACTTTAATTGGTACTGAAAAATATAGTAATGCACTTTAAGATTAAATGAGACTTTTAAAGAAAGGAATTTTTAAACCACTTACACATACGCATATAAAATCTAAATGTAATCCCTGCGTACACCTTACAAACTAAGGAGAGTGATTTTAAATGTGTAATGAAGAAAGTGTTCGCCTGTCCTGTAAATCTGTAAACTTCATACATGAAACATACATACACATACAATACATACTGAAAATTTATGGAGTTGTATGAACAGTAGAATTCCATCACACAACTTTTGTTTTGAAGCTGCTGACTAACATTAAAGTGCACATTTTTTAAATCACCACAGTAAGGATTCATCTTCACAGAGCTGTATTCTTTCAATGCAAACAGTATCTAAGGCAGCATTTTAAAGGTGTTAGTCTAGTCTGGACTTGTATTTGTACCTGAAACTTGGCATCTTTTGGCCTGTACAAGTGCATCAACACCAGGTGTCATGTCCTGACTAGCTGTCACTTTCAGAATGTCATTTAAGTGCTTGTTTGTGAGCCTTGAACGCATTTTTGTTTTATTGATATTCATCACTGAGAAAATTTGTTCACAAAGGTAGGTTGTCCCAAACATGCACAAAATTTTAGCAGCCAGGGCTGTTAATTTGGAGTAACCTGGTAGTAGATACTGATAAAATCTGTCCAGACCTACAGAGGCAAATTTGCCCTTCAAATCTGCATCACACTGCAAATCAATTATCTCTAGCTGAATTTCGACCGGCAGATCAGAAGCTTTAACTGTGAAAGGTGAGCGAAAACTGAAAATTCTGTCTCAAGTTCACCAAATACCTGAAAACGTTTCTCAAACTCCCGCAGTAGTCCTGCAATTTTGTCTTTGTACCGTTTCATGTCCGCATCAGGTCTGGTCACACACACATCTCTCAGACAGGGGAAATGAGCAGGGTTGCCATTTGCCAGTTGCATCTCCCACAAAGTCAGCTTCAACTTAAATGCATGTATGTTGTCAGAAAACTGTGTGACAACTTTTTGCGGCCTTGCAACATTTTGTTCAGATTGTTCAAGTGTTCAGTAATATCAACCAAGAATGCAAGGTCCCGTAGCCATTCCTGAGATTGTAATTCCAACACCGGTTTTCCTTTTTCTCCATAAACTGTCCGATTTCCTCTCGTAGATCAAAGAAATGCCTCAGCACAGCGCCTCGCCTTAACCATCTCACTTCAGTGTGGTATGGCAGGCTGTGGGTAATGTTGCTGTCGCTGAGAAGTTTATCAAACTGACGATGGTTCAGACCTCTGGACCGGATGAAATTTACAGTGCGAACAACCACCTCCATGACGTGGTCCATTTTCAGCGACTTGCAACACAATGCCTCCTGGTGCAAAATACAGTGAAATGTCCAGAAACGATCTCCTCCATTAAGGGCTTGTACTTTGTCTTTGAACTTTGTCGCGGCACCTGCTTTCTTTCCGACCATGGATGGCGCGCCGTCTGTAGCCAGGCTGACAGCGCGGGACCAGTCCACTCCAACTCTGTCCAATGCAGCAACGACAGACCCGAAAATGTCCTCGGCTGTTGTGGTGTCCATCATTGGCACCAACTCAAGAAACTCTTCAGTAACAGTCAATGTCTCATCAACTCCTCGAATAAATATGGCCAGTTGGGCCACGTCTGTGATGTCAGTGCTCTCGTCAATTGCCACGGAAAATGCAATAAATGACTTGACTCTCTGTTTCAATTGACTGTCTAAATCTGCCGATAGTTCCGAAATCCTCTCTGCTATAGTATTCCTCGTCAGGCTAATATTGGCAAAAGCTTGTCGCTTCTCGGGACATACAAGTTCAGCCGCCTTCATCATGCATCGTTTAACAAAGTCACCGTCGGAATACGGCTTCGATGCTAATGCTATTTCGCTAGCAATTAGGTAGCTGGCTTTTACCGCTGCTTCACTGACTTCTCGGCTCTGGATGAAAGTTGACTGCTGTTTCCTCAGACCCGCCAGCAATTCGTTAATCTTATCTCTTCTCAGTTGTCCTTGCAAGCCATCATATTTTTCGCTGTGATGAGTCTCGTAGTGGCGTCGAATATTATATTCCTTCAATACCAAAACTTGTTGCAAACACACCAAGCACAAAGGTTTTCCGTGCATCTCTGTAAATAAATAGGACGTGGTCCATTTTTCTTTGAAAATTCTACACTCCTTATCTACTTTTCTCCGTTTGGATAACGACATTTTGGCTAATGATGGTGTAGCGGAGAGGTAGAGACCAAGGTATTAACAACGTCGTAACAAGCAGCAGATGGCGCATTGATACCGTCTGCTGTTTTCAGTCTGTCTCAGTGATGCGGCTTGTCTTCTACTCTGATGGAAAGAGTGCGCCCCTTAGCGGATAATCCATGAATTGCAGCGAATTAAAAATATTAATTCCATGTCTTTTATGCATTTTTTCCACTTTCAAATTATCCTGCGGGCCTGATCGAACCTCCTTGGGGGCCGGTTCCGGCCCGCGGGCCGTATGTTTGACACCCCTGCTCTAACCACAAGTCGACTGAGTTGGCTCGGTTTTCAATAGTACTGTCACATAACTGCTGTCACCTGAACAAGCCTTCATTACGCGTGCATTGTGGGAAGAGGAATATTCAGAGGACATACACACACACGCTCACACATGCTCACACATGCTCACACACAACTGTTTCCCCAACTTTATGTGTGTGTTTAGTAAGTGCCTCAGCCACACACACACACACACACACACCCTCTCCCTCGCTCCCCGATGGAGCATCCAACCCTCTGTTTACCTCTCTATCCCTCCCTGCATCAGTCTCTCTCTCTTCTTCAACTGTAGATGAATATATCAGGCCTGCTACAGCTGAATACACGTGGGATGCTATCTCCTGCCAAACAGACAGAAAACAATGTCCAGATAGCTTACAGTCAGTGGCTGAAAAGAAAACACAAGATATGAGCAAAAATAATGGAGAAATATAGGACAAAACAGCGAGAGGACAGGATCGGAGCCAGTCAAAGTCAGGGCTGGGTGTGTTTCCCCCCCCCCCGGTACAGAGAACTGCACATTTTGTTTCCCGTTAGTAGGAAACAAGGTGTTTTGCCTCCGTCTACAATGCAAACTTGGAGCGAAGGAGCTTAGTGACATGGAGGCCGTTTGTAACCAGTCCCCGTTTTGGTTTTGTCTCAAATCCCTGGGCAGTGAGCCGGCAGACGTATCCACCATGAGCAGAGGATACGCTACCCTATGCCAGGACTCCAAGCTCTGTGTGCGTGTCCACTCTGTGCGCGTGTGAAGCATGTCTGTTTGTTGAAACACGGCATCAAAAACTTTTCAAAGTAGCTTTGGACGAGCTGTATTTGTCGTGGACGCCACAACACTGTCTCCTCTCCATCTCACTGTGTGTGTGTCTCACTGAAACGCTCTGTACCTGCTCCCTGCCTGCCAAACGCCTGATCTGAGAACAGTGCTTAGAGTTTAGCCAAAGCCATGGGTCTCAACTTAATGGCTCAGTGTGTGTGACTATGTGTGCGTGTGTGTGTGTGCACACTGTGTGAACAGCCTCAGTGGGCAGATGCACCTGGAGTGTGGTAGGAACAACCTTGACTTCCAGGATGGCTAATTGAAGGAGACCATTCTCTCTTTGCGCCCACCCTCCAACTGGAAAACCTGCTCTCCCAAGCACTTTGTGCAGGGAAGGAAGAGACGGAATGAAGTGGGGAAAAACGCTGTAAAGGATCTGAGTCTGTACTTCTAGTTGATGTACAGATGTGTTTTTGCTGAGGGACAATGTGGCCCGAATGTGGGAACAAGTCAAGACAAGGGCAGAACAAGGGAGAGGCTCCCCAATGGCCGAGTCAATGTCTATGCTTATGCTATGATTTGCTTTGTTACGCTATGCAATGCTATGCTATGATATGCTTTGCAATGCTACGCTTAGCTACGTTATGCTATGCTAACTTGAGGGAAATAACCGTGCTCGGTCTCTTACGTGCCCGCTGCGCTCGACAGGCTTCAACGCATAGTACCGTGTGACACGACGCGCCAGTTATAAATGCGATGCGTAGAGGTTAGGGGTGAAGTTTAAAAGGTATCCTTCAAGCATGGTGTTACCACTTCAACAGTGACGTCGGAGCTGCTTCTCCAAGTTCACGGACAACCCATAGCTAACACAAACAGCGTCCGGTAACACATGGTGAGAGCCCACGGGTAGCCTGGGCTGAACACCGGTGTTCTGCAGAGAGAGAGAGACCGCAGATGGAGCATCATGGGTCCAGACGATACAGAAGGTTGAGAGGGATCAGGATGGATATTGGCAGGATCCATGTAGACTGACTGTGTACTGATGGTCCCGTGGTTATGTTGTCCACTTACTACACTCTACCTGGCTGATTAACATTAGTGTCTCTCTCACACGCACACACACGCACGCACGCACGCACACACACACACACACACACACACACACACACACACACACACACACACACACACACACACACACACACACACACACACACACACACACACACACACACACACACACACACACACACACACACACACACACACACAGACACACACACGCTAATTATCCGGCGAGCCGCAGGGCAACAACCAACACTACTCTATCTCCTCTGGTCATGTCTCATTACTCATCAGCTGGTCTACTGCCTCTTCATATTGCTGCCATCTGACAGGTGCATTTGTCTGAGGAGAATGAGATAAACTGACTGGTGTGTATGTGTGTATCGGTGGGAGAGTGTGTGTGTGTGTGTGTGTGTGTGTGTGTGTGTGTGTGTGTGTGTGTGTGTGTGTGTGTGTGTGTGTGTGTGTGTGTGTGTGTGTGTGTGTGTGTGCGCGATTGCTAGCGCATTCTGTCTACCTTACCGTGGCTATCTACCTGCGCGCTTGTGTGTAAGTGAGTGCGCTCGTTTGTTGGCGCGTGTGCATTTGTCAGGCCACGTCTCCGATCAGTGGTAATTAAGAGGTGGGTGTCTGCTGGCGGGAGGCCTGGTGGAGGTGGGAATCAGTGGTAATTAAGAGGTGGGTGTCTGCTGGCGGGAGGCCTGGTGGAGGTGGGAATCAGTGGTGGAGTGGAGTTTTATCGCGCCCAGCAGGGTGCCTGTCAATCGGGCCGCCGACGGCCCACTACCTCCTTATCTAGCAGCACACCTTGGGGATATGGGCTCGGCTGCTGAGTATCGACCGGAGCTGGGCCGAGGATAGTATAGAGAATACTTGTTGATCTAGAGAGGGGTCTGTGAGGTGGGGATAGGGAGTTTGTAAGGGGTGCTTGTGTTGTGTTGAGTTTGTGCGTGTGTGTGTTTGTGTTCAGTGTGTACAGGTGGTCATGAGTGTAGGTGTGAATGTGTGTACGCCTTGTTCTGCGTGTGTCTGCATACATGTATGTGCACGCACGCACGCACGCACGCACACACACACACACACACACACACACACTCTCCCACCGACACACACACACACACACACACACACACACACACACACACACACACACACACACACACACACACACACACACACACACACACACACACACACACACACACACACACACACACACACACACACACACACACACACACCTCTAAACATATCTCATGTGTTCTGAGGCGCTACAGATCACAGTGATCAGTGGAAAGGACATCATTTTCTTCTCTCTCCTGACAGTTTTCTTAAAGGGCCATTTCAGGTGTTCAGAACAGAACACCCACATGCTCAGGGGCCCAGGCAGCAGTGTGAGTCAGAGAGAGGGAGGGCTCATCTTGCTCTGAGGGAAGAGAGGGAGAGAGGGAGGGCAGGGGGAGAGGGAGAGGGAAGGAGAGGGTGGTAGAGAGGGAGAGAGACGGAACGGGAAGCAAGAGAGAGAAAAGCAAGATTGAGAGGAGGGAGGGGGAGGGAGGGAGGGAGGGAAGGAGGGAGGGAGGGAGGGAGGGAGGGAGGGCAAGAGAGAAGGAAGGAAAAAAAAGGCAAAGTGATAAGAAGAGAGAGTGAGATCAAGGAGGAGAGAAACAGCGAGGACGAAAGAAAACTGGAAAGGAAGAAAGACAGACAGGAGACGGTGAGGATAGTGAAGAGTGCACAGATTGATACAGCAATTACCAGGAAAATATTCCTCAGCATTGGAATACATCTACATACATTAGAGCACTGCAGCCTCGCTCCTTTGCCACAGTCTCTGCCGGAGAGGGAGGCACGGCAAGCCTCTCAGAACGTCAACGAACGCCGGGCACCCACACTCCCTGGAAAAGCCTCTCCACTAAGTATGCTGCTCACTCAGACTTCCTCTGAACCGTTCCTAACTTCCTGTCTGCTCACGCAGAGATAGAGGGATACACATTTTAGTCATTTAGCAGACGCTCTTATCCAGAGCGACTTCCAGTAGCGAGAGGATCCATTTTTCAAACTGGTCCCCCGTGGGAATCGAACCAACAACCCTGTCATTGCAAGCGCCATGCCCCACCAACTGAGCCACACGTTCGAACAAATGCACAAGCGAGCGAGCACACACACACACACACACACACACACACACACACACACACACACACACACACACACACACACACACACACACACACACACACACACACACACACACACACACACACACACACACACACACACACACACACACAGCCCCTAAAACTGACACCAGATTTGTTCCACAGTCAGACTATTCAAACCCCCTTCAAAATCTGCATGACAAAAACAGCCAAACACCTCCCTAATCACTTCCCCTTGGTGGGTATTGGCAACGAGAGGCACACTCCCTACTGAGAGACAGAGAGTGAGGGGAGGGGATGATGTTGTTACTATTACACGCACACAAACACACACACACCCTCCTAAGCATCCCTCTCTCACCTGACACTGCGGCATGACATACTACACTGTCACCTTGCAGCGTGGCATTTATGGAGGTTCACCATGTCAGGCACCAGTCGCTAATTTGAGACGTCTTTTTATCCACCAATAGAAATAATATCACACACACACACACACACACACACACACACACACACACACACACACACACACACACACACACACACACACACACACACACACACACACACACACACACACACACACACACACACACCACACACTCCCGTCGGACTATTGTGACTGGCTGTCCTACACAGACAGAGTGAATCAGATCTCCCCTAAGACCTGTCTTCTTTAGAGTGCCGTGTGTCTGTGAGTGTGTGTGTGTGTGTGTGTGTGTGTGTGTGTGTGTGTGTGTGTGTGTGTGTGTGTGTGTGTGTGTGTGTGTGTGTGTGTGTGTGTGTGTGTGTGTGTGTGTGTGTGTGTGTGTGTGTGTGTGTGTGTGTGTGTGTGTGTGTGTCAGGCAGTAACAGACAGCTGCTACAATAGGATTCAATAGGATTCATTGCTACGCTATGCTAGTGCAATCCAGCTATGGAACATAATGGATGTGGATAAAAGGCTAGGGTGCTAGGATCCCTGTCAGTATATATACACACTGCTCACAAAATAAAGGGGAACACTAAAATAACACATCCTAGATCTGAATTCTTATTAAATACTTTTTTCTTTACATAGTTGAATGTGCTGACAACAAAATCACACAAATATGATCAATGGAAATCAAATGTATCATCCCATGGAGGTCTGGATTTGGAGTCACACTCAAAATTAAAATGGAAAACCACACTACAGGCTGAACCAACTTTGATGTAATGTCCTCAAAACAAGTCAAAATGAGGCTCAGTAGTGTGTGTGGCCTCCAGGTGCCTGTGTATGACCTCCTTACAATGCCTGGGCATGCTCCTGATGAGGACGATGGTCTCCTGAGGGATCTCCTCCCAGACCTGGACTAAAGCATCCGCCAACTCCTGGACAGTCTGTTGTGCAACGTGGCGTTGGTGGATGGAGCAAGACATGATGTCCCAGATGTGCTCAATTGGATTCAGGTCTGGGGAACGGGAGGGCCAGTCCATAGCATCAATGCCTTCTTCTTGCAGTAACTGCTGACACACTCCAGCCACATGAGGTCTAGCATTGTCTTGCATTAGGAGGAACCCAGGGCCAACCGCACCAGCATATGGTCTCACAAGGGGTCTGAGGATCTCATCTCGGTACCTAATGGCAGTCAGGCTACCTCTGGCGAGCACATGGAGGGCTGTGCGCCCCCCCCAAAAAAATGCCACCCCACATCATGACTGACCCACCACCAAACCGGTCATGCTGGAGGATGTTGTAGGCAGCAGAACGTTCTCCACGGCGTCTCCAGACTGTTACGTCTGTAACGTGCTCAGGGTGAACATGCTTTCATTTGTGAAGAGCACAGGGCACCAGTGGCGAATTTGCCAATCTTGGTGTTCTCTGGCAAAGCACAACCCCCACCTGTGGACGTCGGGCCCTCATACCACCCTCATGGAGTCTGTTTCTGACCGTTTGAGCAGACACATGCACATTTGTGGCCTGCTGGAGGTCATTTTGCAGGGCTCTGGCAGTTCTCCTCCTGCTCCTCCTTGCACAAAGGCAGAGGTAGCGGTCCTGACACAAACCTTCTTGCCACAGCTCGCATTGATGTGCCATCCTGGATGAGCTGCACTACCTGAGCCACTTGTGTGGGTTGTAGACTCTGTCTCATGCTACCACTAGAGTGAAAGCACCGCCAGCATTCAAAAGTGAACAAAACATCAGCCATGAAGCATAGGAACTGAGAAGTGGTCTGGCGGTGCACCTGCAGAACCACTCCTTTATTGGGGGTGTCTTGCTAATTGCCTATAATTTCCACCTGATGTCTATTCCATTTGCACAACAGCATGTGAAATGTATTGTCAATCAGAGTTGCTTCCTAAGTGGACAGTTTGATTTCACAGAAGTATGATTGACTTGGAGATACATTGTGTTTTTTGACCAGTGTATATATACCCTGTATAGAGTCTGTTATGTAGGTAAGTACCTTGTTGATGCTGCACTGAGAATGCCCCAAACACACACACACACACACACACACACACACACACACACACACACACACACACACACACACACACACACACACACACACACACACACACACACACACACACACACACACACACACACACACACACACACAGACAGACAGATAAAGAACAGCATGGCAGGTAGAAAATAATGTCTCACACCTACACATCAGATAGAAAGTATCTGAACAGAAAACAGCCGGGAGGACGTAAAGATGAAAACAACAGCAACACACGTCAAATAATCCAGACCGACTTGGATCTCTGCCGCAGGCTCCACGGCACTGCACCACGCGTACGCAGGAGCCTGTGTGTGTGTGTGTGTGTGTGTGTGTGTGTGTGTGTGTGTGTGTGTGTGTGTGTGTGTGTGTGTGTGTGTGTGTGTGTGTGTGTGTGTGTGTGTGTGTGTGTGTGTGTGTGTGTGTGTGTGTGTGTGTGTGTGAGATAGAGAGAAGTGCCTCTCCAGCCGGCTCAGGGAGGGAGGGAATGAGGGAGGAGAGGAAAGGAATGCTGACTGGGTTCTCTCAGTGGGCAGCTGGAGAAGAGGCTGAATGAGAAAGTATCCACTAGCCACCGGACGAAAGGTCAGGGGTCAACACACGCAAACACAAAACACACCCACTGAAGACCAACAGTATTATCTTTGGTCAGCGGTGGAGCATTTCATCTGTAAGAGTCTCGTGTGTCAATCTAAGTAACACATTATGAATGTGCTATTCAATGTGTTTCTATGGGCTACAGCAGTAAAGACCAAATTCAATGTTTTTATGAATTCATTTTGCAATACCTAAAGGCGTCCTAATTTAAAAAAAAAAATGGAATAGGTTAAATAGACCAATAACATCTACATCAAACACCAGGAGTAATGTACTCGAGCCTACATCTCGTTAATGCTACACTACTAGCTAGAGGTGTAGGGCAGGCTCTCTCTCTCTCTCTCTGCTCTGTCTCTCTCTACCTCTCTCTCTGGTCTCTCTCTCTCTCTCTTTCTCTCGCTGGTCTTTCTCTCTCGCTGGTCTCTCCCCCTCTCTCTCTGTCTC
>NC_060196.1:16910418-16950418 GCF_021184085.1 Oncorhynchus gorbuscha | reverse complement strand
GTCTCTAATGGCACCCTGTTCAATATACAGTGCACTACTCTTGACCATGGCCCATTTCGTCAAACGTGCGCCACTATATATGGAATAGGAAATAGGGTATAGGGTGCCATTTGGGACTCAAACAGTGATTCACGGCTAGCCCTGTTCTGCAATCCAAATGCCGATGGCTCTAGGTGTTCCATTTCATCTGAATGGGAGACAGAGGCCCCGAGGGCCAATATTTAAAAGGCTCTGTGTGCTCGTACAGTAGCTCAATGCAGCACAAGGCCGGAGAGATGGGGAGGGACAGTGATAGAGAGAGGGGAGAGTATGTCTGCCTCCCTGCCTGTCTGTCTATCTATACTGTAGGTCCCTCTGTGAATGTTTGCATGCGCAGGCAACGTTAGTGTGTGTGACTTTGGCTAGTCCCAGCCATCACAGAAGTCAGCCAGTCAGCCAGTCAGTCCCTCAGCCAGTCAGTGAGTCAGCCAGCCAGCTAGCCAGCCAGCAGGCCAGTCAGCCAGCCAGTCAGTCAGTCAGCCAGCCAGCCAGTCCCCTATGAAGCAGACCTAATGCACTCCCGGTTCATAGCTAGCTATCTAGTATAGCATATCAGAGTCTGCCTGCTCTCCCAACCCACTGTGGGTCTGTGGCTGGGCTCTATGGACCATACTATGGTGTATGGACATATGGGTGCGAGCTGAAGTCTCCAGTATCCCCCCCCCTCCCAATAGGACTCTGGACAAAAACAGTGCAACACATAGGGGCTGTCAAATAAAAATGAATCAACCCTCCTCACTTCTCTAAACATATTATGAAGTACGGCTTTGTCCTTTTTGTCCTTTTTGTCATTTGAGGTTAATAGCCTAAAAGGTACGTTCTCCTTCATGAAAGATGTATTTGAACCTCAAATCGGACAAACTAAAGGTTAAAAAAAATGATTTAAAAGGACATGAATGGATCTTTCGGGTTCAGGGAGCTACCAGTAAATGTCCTGGGTTGACCTTCTCATGTTAAAAGTGTTTTGTCAGGAGGAGTCTTATTCATAAGCTGCCCTTTCATTTCCCTCTGTCCTTCTCCTTCTCCTTCTTCTCCTTCTCCTTCTCCTTCTCCTTCTCCTTCTCCTTCTCCAGCCTCAGCTCTAGTCTGAGTGTCACATTGCTCAATAACCTCAGCTAACCTTCTGTCTGTCTGTGTGCTCCTATGAGGAGAGGGGAGAGAACGGAGCTACACTATTTTAAAAGAGCTCAACCAGACCTTTTTTAATTTGGGAAGGTTTGGTCATGGCTCGACCTTGACAGGCCACTGCAGGCCTTACTCTGTGGGACAGGGGATATCGATACTAAACACCCCCCCAAAAAAATGTCATTCAACTCGTCGTTCAAACGCAAAAGTTTGATACTCGTTCGAAAGAGTCAATGCAGAGAGGCGGTACTGAATACACACAGACTAACAATACATCCAATATAGCTTGACTTCTACTGCAGAGCAGTGTCATTTGCCTGCTCCTTCTCCAAAGGTCACTGTGTGGGATTCATTAGCTTTGGTAGAGAAGGAGTTGGCAGAAATGAGAAAAAGGTGGAGTAATAGATGGAGTAATAAAATAAGGATATTTGATCTAAAATAATAGGAGAGATGTACTTTGTTGGCGTTTTTCATTAGACACCTTCCCCTGGACCGGAGTGCTGGTTGGTTCTGGGAGTGATGAATATTCATTCATGCCTGGGGAGGTGAGGAAGTGTGAGCATGCGACATGCTCTGTCGTCTGACATATTATATTCTCTCTGATCCGGGGCGAGGTGTTGGAGGGAAGGGGGGGGGGGGTTGTTTTGATGCAAAATGCAATTACAAAATAAACGCTGGATTGAAAAGTTGAAGAAAGTAAGAGTGAAGACCAAAGGCTACCGGAGTCCAATGCTTTCTACAATGTGTCCAATGCTTTCTACAATGTGTCCAATGCTTTCTACAATGTGTCCAATGCTTTCTACAATGTGTCCAATGCTTTCTACAATGTGTCCAATGTGTGTGTCCAATGCTTTCTACAATGTGTCCAATGCTTTCTACAATGTGTCCAATGCTTTCTACAATGTGTCCAATGCTTTCTACAATGTGTCCAATGTGTCCAATGCTTTCTACAATGTGTCCAATGTTTCTACAATGTGTCCACAATGTGTCCAATGCTTTCTACAATGTGTCCAATGCTTTCTACAATGTGTCCAATGCTTTCTACAATGTGTCCAATGCTTTCTACAATGTGTCCAATGCTTTCTACAATGTGTCCAATGCTTTCTACAATGTGTCCAATGCTTTCTACAATGTGTCCAATGCTTTCTACAATGTGTCCAATGCTTTCTACAATGTGTCCAATGCTTTCTACAATGTGTCCAATGCTTTCTACAATGTGTCCAATGCTTTCTACAATGTGTCCAATGCTTTCTACAATGTGTCCAATGCTGCTTTCTACAATGTGTCCAATGCTTTCTACAATGTGTCCAATGCTTTCTACAATGTGTCCAATGCTTTCTACAATGTGTCCAATGCTTTCACAATGTGTCCAATGCTTTCTGTCCAATGCAATGTGTCCACAATGCTTTCTACAATGTGTCCAATGCTTTCTACAATGTGTCCAATGCTTTCTACAATGTGTCCAATGCTTTCTACAATGTGTCCAATGCTTTCTACAATGTGTCCAATGCTTTCTACAATGTGTCCAATGCTTTCTACAATGTGTCCAATGCTTTCTACAATGTGTCCAATGCTTTCTACAATGTGTCCAATGCTTTCCAATGTGTCCAATGCTTTCTACAATGTGTCCAATGCTTTCTACAATGTGTCCACTGTGTCCAATGCTTTCTACAATGTGTCCAATGCTTTCTACAATGTGTCCAATGCTTTCTACAATGTGTCCAATGCTTTCTACAATGTGTCCAATGCTTTCTACAATGTGTCCAATGCTTTCTACAATGTGTCCAATGCTTTCTACAATGTGTCCAATGCTTTCTACAATGTGTCCACTGCTTTCTACAATGTGTCCAATGCCAATTCTACAATGTGTCCAATGCTTTCTACAATGTGTCCAATGCTTTCTGTCCACTGCTTTCTACAATGTGTCCACTGCTTTCTACAATGTGTCCAATGCTTTCTACAATGTGTCCAATGCTTTCTACAATGTGTCCAATGCTTTCTACAATGTGTCCAATGCTTTCTACAATGTGTCCAATGCTTTCTACAATGTGTCCACTGCTTTCTACAATGTGTCCAATGCTTTCTACAATGTGTCCACTGCTTTCTACAATGTGTCCAATGCTTTCTACAATGTGTCCAATGCTTTCTACAATGTGTCCACTGCTTTCTACAATGTGTCCACTGCTTTCTACAATGTGTCCAATGCTTTCTACAATGTGTCCAATGCTTTCTACAATGTGTCCACTGCTTTCTACAATGTGTCCAATGCTTTCTACAATGTGTCCAATGCTTTCTACAATGTGTCCAATGCTTTCTACAATGTGTCCAATGCTTTCTACAATGTGTCCAATGCTTTCTACAATGTGTCCAATGCTTTCTACAATGTGTCCAATGCTTTCTACAATGTGTCCAATGCTTTCTACAATGTGTCCACTGCTTTTCAATGTGTCCAATGCTTTCTACAATGTGTCCAATGCTTTCTACAATGTGTCCAATGCTTTCTACAATGTGTCCAATGCTTTCTACAATGTGTCCACTGCTTTCTACAATGTGTCCACTGCTTTCTACAATGTGTCCAATGCTTTCTACAATGTGTCCAATGCTTTCTACAATGTGTCCAATGCTTTCTACAATGTGTCCACTGCTTTCTACAATGTGTCCACTGCTTTCTACAATGTGTCCAATGCTTTCTACAATGTGTCCACTGCTTTCTACAATGTGTCCAATGCTTTCTACAATGTGTCCAATGCTTTCTACAATGTGTCCACTGCTTTCTACAATGTGTCCACTGCTTTCTACAATGTGTCCAATGCTTTCTACAATGTGTCCAATGCTTTCTACAATGTGTCCACTGCTTTCTACAATGTGTCCACTGCTTTCTACAATGTGTCCAATGCTTTCTACAATGTGTCCAATGCTTTCTACAATGTGTCCACTGCTTTCTACAATGTGTCCAATGCTTTCTACAATGTGTCCACTGCTTTCTACAATGTGTCCAATGCTTTCTACAATGTGTCCAATGCTTTCTACAATGTGTCCACTGCTTTCTACAATGTGTCCACTGCTTTCTACAATGTGTCCAATGCTTTCTACAATGTGTCCAATGCTTTCTACAATGTGTCCAATGCTTTCTACAATGTGTCCACTGCTTTCTACAATGTGTCCACTGGTTTCTACAATGTGTCCAATGCTTTCTACAATGTGTCCAATGCTTTCTACAATGTGTCCAATGCTTTCTACAATGTGTCCAATGCTTTCTACAATGTGTCCACTGCTTTCTACAATGTGTCCAATGCTTTCTACAATGTGTCCAATGCTTTCTACAATGTCTCCAATGCTTTCTACAATGTGTCCACTGCTTTCTACAATGTGTCCACTGCTTTCTACAATGTGTCCACTGCTTTCTACAATGTGTCCACTGCTTTCTACAATGTGTCCAATGCTTTCTACAATGTGTCCACTGCTTTCTACAATGTGTCCACTGCTTTCTACAATGTGTCCACTGCTTTCTACAATGTGTCCACTGCTTTCTACAATGTGTCCACTGCTTTCTACAATGTGTCCAATGCTTTCTACAATGTGTCCAATGCTTTCTACAATGTGTCCACTGCTTTCTACAATGTGTCCACTGCTTTCTACAATGTGTCCAATGCTTTCTACAATGTGTCCAATGCTTTCTACAATGTGTCCAATGCTTTCTACAATGTGTCCAATGCTTTCTACAATGTGTCCAATGCTTTCTACAATGTGTCCAATGCTTTCTACAATGTGTCCAATGCTTTCTACAATGTGTCCAATGCTTTCTACAATGTGTCCAATGCTTTCTACAATGTGTCCAATGCTTTCTACAATGTGTCCACTGCTTTCTACAATGTGTCCAATGCTTTCTACAATGTGTCCACTGCTTTCTACAATGTGTCCAATGCTTTCTACAATGTGTCCAATGCTTTCTACAATGTGTCCACTGCTTTCTACAATGTGTCCACTGCTTTCTACAATGTGTCCAATGCTTTCTACAATGTGTCCAATGCTTTCTACAATGTGTCCACTGCTTTCTACAATGTGTCCAATGCTTTCTACAATGTGTCCAATGCTTTCTACAATGTGTCCAATGCTTTCTACAATGTGTCCAATGCTTTCTACAATGTGTCCAATGCTTTCTACAATGTGTCCAATGCTTTCTACAATGTGTCCAATGCTTTCTACAATGTGTCCACTGCTTTCTACAATGTGTCCAATGCTTTCTACAATGTGTCCACTGCTTTCTACAATGTGTCCAATGCTTTCTACAATGTGTCCAATGCTTTCTACAATGTGTCCACTGCTTTCTACAATGTGTCCACTGCTTTCTACAATGTGTCCAATGCTTTCTACAATGTGTCCAATGCTTTCTACAATGTGTCCAATGCTTTCTACAATGTGTCCAATGCTTTCTACAATGTGTCCACTGCTTTCTACAATGTGTCCAATGCTTTCTACAATGTGTCCACTGCTTTCTAAATGTGTCCAATGCTTTCTACAATGTGTCCAATGCTTTCTACAATGTGTCCACTGCACTGCTTTCTACAATGTGTCCACTGCTTTCTACAATGTGTCCAATGCTTTCTACAATGTGTCCAATGCTTTCTACAATGTGTCCAATGCTTTCTACAATGTGTCCAATGCTTTCTACAATGTGTCCAATGCTTTCTACAATGTGTCCAATGCTTTCTACAATGTGTCCAATGCTTTCTACAATGTGTCCAATGCTTTCTACAATGTGTCCAATGCTTTCTACAATGTGTCCAATGCTTTCTACAATGTGTCCAATGCTTTCTACAATGTGTCCAATGCTTTCTACAATGTGTCCAATGCTTTCTACAATGTGTCCAATGCTTTCTACAATGTGTCCACTGCTTTCTACAATGTGTCCACTGCTTTCTACAATGTGTCCAATGCTTTCTACAATGTGTCCAATGCTTTCTACAATGTGTCCAATGCTTTCTACAATGTGTCCAATGCTTTCTACAATGTGTCCACTGCTTTCTACAATGTGTCCAATGCTTTCTACAATGTGTCCACTGCTTTCTACAATGTGTCCAATGCTTTCTACAATGTGTCCAATGCTTTCTACAATGTGTCCAATGCTTTCTACAATGTGTCCACTGCTTTCTACAATGTGTCCACTGCTTTCTACAATGTGTCCAATGCTTTCTACAATGTGTCCAATGCTTTCTACAATGTGTCCAATGCTTTCTACAATGTGTCCAATGCTTTCTACAATGTGTCCAATGCTTTCTACAATGTGTCCACTGCTTTCTACAATGTGTCCAATGCTTTCTACAATGTGTCCACTGCTTTCTACAATGTGTCCAATGCTTTCTACAATGTGTCCAATGCTTTCTACAATGTGTCCACTGCTTTCTACAATGTGTCCACTGCTTTCTACAATGTGTCCAATGCTTTCTACAATGTGTCCAATGCTTTCTACAATGTGTCCACTGCTTTCTACAATGTGTCCAATGCTTTCTACAATGTGTCCAATGCTTTCTACAATGTGTCCAATGCTTTCTACAATGTGTCCAATGCTTTCTACAATGTGTCCAATGCTTTCTACAATGTGTCCAATGCTTTCTACAATGTGTCCAATGCTTTCTACAATGTGTCCAATGCTTTCTACAATGTGTCCACTGCTTTCTACAATGTGTCCAATGCTTTCTACAATGTGTCCACTGCTTTCTACAATGTGTCCAATGCTTTCTACAATGTGTCCAATGCTTTCTACAATGTGTCCACTGCTTTCTACAATGTGTCCACTGCTTTCTACAATGTGTCCAATGCTTTCTACAATGTGTCCAATGCTTTCTACAATGTGTCCAATGCTTTCTACAATGTGTCCACTGCTTTCTACAATGTGTCCACTGCTTTCTACAATGTGTCCAATGCTTTCTACAATGTGTCCACTGCTTTCTACAATGTGTCCAATGCTTTCTACAATGTGTCCAATGCTTTCTACAATGTGTCCAATGCTTTCTACAATGTGTCCACTGCTTTCTACAATGTGTCCAATGCTTTCTACAATGTGTCCAATGCTTTCTACAATGTGTCCACTGCTTTCTACAATGTGTCCACTGCTTTCTACAATGTGTCCAATGCTTTCTACAATGTGTCCAATGCTTTCTACAATGTGTCCACTGCTTTCTACAATGTGTCCAATGCTTTCTACAATGTGTCCACTGCTTTCTACAATGTGTCCAATGCTTTCTACAATGTGTCCAATGCTTTCTACAATGTGTCCACTGCTTTCTACAATGTGTCCACTGCTTTCTACAATGTGTCCAATGCTTTCTACAATGTGTCCAATGCTTTCTACAATGTGTCCAATGCTTTCTACAATGTGTCCACTGCTTTCTACAATGTGTCCACTGGTTTCTACAATGTGTCCAATGCTTTCTACAATGTGTCCAATGCTTTCTACAATGTGTCCAATGCTTTCTACAATGTGTCCAATGCTTTCTACAATGTGTCCACTGCTTTCTACAATGTGTCCAATGCTTTCTACAATGTGTCCAATGCTTTCTACAATGTGTCCAATGCTTTCTACAATGTGTCCACTGCTTTCTACAATGTGTCCACTGCTTTCTACAATGTGTCCACTGCTTTCTACAATGTGTCCACTGCTTTCTACAATGTGTCCAATGCTTTCTACAATGTGTCCACTGCTTTCTACAATGTGTCCACTGCTTTCTACAATGTGTCCACTGCTTTCTACAATGTGTCCACTGCTTTCTACAATGTGTCCACTGCTTTCTACAATGTGTCCAATGCTTTCTACAATGTGTCCAATGCTTTCTACAATGTGTCCACTGCTTTCTACAATGTGTCCACTGCTTGCTTTCTACAATGTGTCCAATGCTTTCTACAATGTGTCCAATGCTTTCTACAATGTGTCCAATGCTTTCTACAATGTGTCCAATGCTTTCTACAATGTGTGTCCAATGCTTTCTACAATGTGTCCAATGCTTTCTACAATGTGTCCAATGCTTTCTACAATGTGTCCAATGCTTTCTACAATGTGTCCAATGCTTTCTACAATGTGTCCAATGCTTTCTACAATGTGTCCACTGCTTTCTACAATGTGTCCAATGCTTTCTACAATGTGTCCACTGCTTTCTACAATGTGTCCAATGCTTTCTACAATGTGTCCAATGCTTTCTACAATGTGTCCACTGCTTTCTACAATGTGTCCAATGCTTTCTACAATGTGTCCAATGCTTTCTACAATGTGTCCAATGCTTTCTACAATGTGTCCACTGCTTTCTACAATGTGTCCAATGCTTTCTACAATGTGTCCAATGCTTTCTACAATGTGTCCAATGCTTTCTACAATGTGTCCAATGCTTTCTACAATGTGTCCAATGCTTTCTACAATGTGTCCAATGCTTTCTACAATGTGTCCAATGCTTTCTACAATGTGTCCACTGCTTTCTACAATGTGTCCAATGCTTTCTACAATGTGTCCACTGCTTTCTACAATGTGTCCACTGCTGTGTCCAATGCTTTCTACAATGTGTCCACTGCTTTCTACAATGTGTCCACTGCTTTCTACAATGTGTCCAATGCTTTCTACAATGTGTCCAATGCTTTCTACAATGTGTCCAATGCTTTCTACAATGTGTCCAATGCTTTCTACAATGTGTCCACTGCTTTCTACAATGTGTCCAATGCTTTCTACAATGTGTCCACTGCTTTCTACAATGTGTCCAATGCTTTCTACAATGTGTCCAATGCTTTCTACAATGTGTCCACTGCTTTCTACAATGTGTCCACTGCTTTCTACAATGTGTCCAATGCTTTCTACAATGTGTCCAATGCTTTCTACAATGTGTCCACTGCTTTCTACAATGTGTCCACTGCTTTCTACAATGTGTCCACTGCTTTCTACAATGTGTCCAATGCTTTCTACAATGTGTCCACTGCTTTCTACAATGTGTCCAATGCTTTCTACAATGTGTCCACTGCTTTCTACAATGTGTCCAATGCTTTCTACAATGTGTCCAATGCTTTCTACAATGTGTCCACTGCTTTCTACAATGTGTCCACTGCTTTCTACAATGTGTCCAATGCTTTCTACAATGTGTCCAATGCTTTCTACAATGTGTCCAATGCTTTCTACAATGTGTCCACTGCTTTCTACAATGTGTCCACTGCTTTCTACAATGTGTCCAATGCTTTCTACAATGTGTCCAATGCTTTCTACAATGTGTCCAATGCTTTCTACAATGTGTCCAATGCTTTCTACAATGTGTCCAATGCTTTCTACAATGTGTCCAATGCTTTCTACAATGTGTCCAATGCTTTCTACAATGTGTCCACTGCTTTCTACAATGTGTCCAATGCTTTCTACAATGTGTCCACTGCTTTCTACAATGTGTCCAATGCTTTCTACAATGTGTCCAATGCTTTCTACAATGTGTCCACTGCTTTCTACAATGTGTCCACTGCTTTCTACAATGTGTCCACTGCTTTCTACAATGTGTCCACTGCTTTCTACAATGTGTCCAATGCTTTCTACAATGTGTCCACTGCTTTCTACAATGTGTCCACTGCTTTCTACAATGTGTCCACTGCTTTCTACAATGTGTCCACTGCTTTCTACAATGTGTCCACTGCTTTCTACAATGTGTCCAATGCTTTCTACAATGTGTCCACTGCTTTCTACAATGTGTCCAATGCTTTCTACAATGTGTCCAATGCTTTCTACAATGTGTCCACTGC
The DNA here is from genome assembly GCF_021184085.1 of Oncorhynchus gorbuscha. Taxonomy (NCBI): domain Eukaryota; kingdom Metazoa; phylum Chordata; class Actinopteri; order Salmoniformes; family Salmonidae; genus Oncorhynchus; species Oncorhynchus gorbuscha. The sequence continues at coordinate 16,940,497 of NC_060196.1, read as the reverse complement.
TTTCTACAATGTGTCCAATGCTTTCTACAATGTGTCCAATGCTTTCTACAATGTGTCCACTGCTTTCTACAATGTGTCCACTGCTTTCTACAATGTGTCCATTGCTTTCTACAATGTGTCCAATGTTTTCTGTCCAATGTTAAATATAATATTCTCTCAACATACTTTTGACTAAATCATATATCTGACACACAAACTACACAGTTATCCTCCTTCACATCAACAATCAGCCTTCCCTTTTGATTGCTTCACTCATTTGTGAATAGATTGGCTGGGCCTATTTCTGCTTCCATCCATCCCTCCATCCCTTCTAATCCCAGTCCAACCCAGTCCAGTTCGGTCCAGACCAGTCCACCGAGGTGACAGGACAGAGACTGACCCAGTCTGAGGACACCAAAATGACACCCTATTCCCTATAAAGTGCACTACTTTTGACCAGAGCCTGATTGTCCCTAGATGGGGATTAGGGTGCCATTAGAGATGCAGACCAGGACTGATCGACCCCGTCATCACACACACCCATCTCCTGAAGAGTTCCATTACTGAAATCAATGTGTGTGCACTGTGGATGTGTGTGTGTGTGTGTGTGTGTGTGTGTGTGTGTGTGTGTGTGTGTGTGTGTGTGTGTGTGTGTGTGTGTGTGTGTGTGTGTGTGTGTGTGTGTGTGTGTGTGTGTGTGTGTGTGTGTGTGTGTGTGTGTGTGTGCGCATGGACGTGCATGAACCCTACGACCTGTGTATCGTCCTACAGGAGTGTACGTGTGTGTGTGTGTTTCTTCGTGTATGTGTGTCCAGCCGTTGCATTGCCTAACATATAGTGTCTCCGTCCACAGGCTGGGGCTGTGTGGTATAGTGTAGCAGGAATCAATCATGAACGAGCCGCTTCAGGGGAGCACACACTGACTGGCAGAGGGCAATTTGTCTCATTTAACTGTTGCCTACCTACTGGAATCAAATTAGCTTTGCTCTTTTTGCATTTTGCAAACTGTTTTACATAAAAAGCAAAGTAGATCGAATTACCATAACATGTACCTTTGCAGAGAAGGTAACATTGGCACAGTATAGAGGGAGCGGTTGGAATTCACTGAACAAGAGCCCCTTGCCAATGCCACCATTGCATTCTTGTCGAGTTCTTTGGCGGTTATAGCCAGAAATCACATTTTATGGTTCACTTTGGAGATACATTTTTTGTGCCATGCTCTCTCCCCTGTCAGATGGTTAACCGAGTTGACTTGTTTGATTATTTCACCTCTAGTTAACCAGGTAGGCCAGTTGAGAACAAGTACAACTGCGACCTGGTCAAGATAAAGCAAGGCGGTGCGGCAAAAAACAACAACAGAGTTACACATGGGATAAACAAAAGTACAGTCAATAACACTATAGAACATCTGTATACAGTGAGTGCAGTGAGGAGTTAAGGCAATGAATAGGCCATAGTGGGGAAATAATTACAATTGAGCAATTAACACTGGGGTGATAGATGTGCAGATGAGGATGTGCAAGTAGAGATACTGGTGTACTGGTGTGCATACTGGTGTGCAAAATATATATATATGGGGATGGGGATGGGGATGAGGTATAGTTGAAGTCTGAATTTTACATACACCTCAGCCAAATACATTTAAGCAATTCCTGACATTTAATCCTTGTAAAAATTCCCTTTCTTAGGTCAGATAGGATCACCACATTATTTTAAGAATATGAAATGTCAGAATAATAGAATAGAGAGAATGGTTTATTTCAGATTGTATTTATTTCATCACATTCCCAGTGGGTCAGAAGTTTACATACACTCAATTAGTATTTGGTAGCACTGCCTTTAAATTGTTTAACTTGGGTCAAACATTTCAGGGAGCCTTCGACAAGCTTCCCACAATGAGTTGGGTGAATTTCGGCCCATTCCTCCTGACAGAGCTGGTGTAACTGAGTCAGATTTGTTGGCCTCCTTGCTCACACACGCTTTTTCAGTTCTGCCCACACATTTTCTATAGGACTGAGGTCAGGGCTTTGTGATGGCCACTCCAATACTTTGACTTTGTTGTCCTTAAGCCATTTTGCCACAACTTTGGAAGTATGTTTGGGGTCATTGTCCATTTAGAAGACCCATTTGCGACCAAGCTTTACCTTCCTGACTGATATCTTGAGATGTTGCTTCAATATATCCACATAATTTTCCATCCTCATGATGCCATCTATTTTGTGAAGTGCACCAGGCTCTCCTGCAGCAAAGCACCCTCACAACATGATGCTGCCAACCCCATGCTTCACGGTTGGGACTGTGTTCTTCAGCTTGCAAGCCTCCCCCTTTTTCCTCCAAACATAACGATGGTCATTATGGCCAAACAGTTCTATTTTTGTTTCATCAGACCAGAGGACATTTCTCCAAAAAGTATCATCTTTGTCCTCATGTGCAGTTGCAAACCGTAGTCTGTTTTTTATGGCGGTTTTGGAGCAGTGACTTCTTCCTTGCTGAATGGCCAGAACGTGTCTCCATCCTGAGCGGTATGACACACTGAACTCTATCTGAGAAGTAGTTAGTGAACGAGGCAGTCATTAGATAAACCAAGGCTGCTGAGTCTGCCGATAAGAATGTGGTGATTGACAGAGTCGAAAGCCTTGGCCAGGTCGATGAAGATGGCTGCACAGTACTGTTTTTTATCGATGGTGGTTATGATATCGTTTAGGGCCTTGATTGTGGCTGAGGTGCACCTGTAACCAGCTCGGAAACCGGATTGCATATAGCGGAGAAGGTACGTTGGGATTCGAGGTGGTCGGTGATCTGTTTGTTAACAGAAAGGCAGGGCAGGATAGAGATAGGTCTGTAACAGTTTGGGTCTAGAGTGTCTCCCCCTTTGAAGAGGGGGGATGAACGAGGCCGCTTTCCAATCTTTAGGAATCTCAGACTATACGAAAGCGAGGTTGAACAGACTAGTAATAGGGGTTGCGACAATGGCGGCGGATAATTTTAGGAAGAGATGGTCCAGATTGTCTAGCCCAGCTGATTTGTAGGGATTTTGTTGCAGGGGTGTAGAGCTGTTGGCCGGGATTGGGGTAGCCATGTGGAACACGTGGCCAGCCGTAGAGGAATGCTTCTTGAAATTCTCGATTATTATTATTATGGATTTATCGGTGGTGACAGTGTTTCCTAGCCTCGGTGCAGTGGGCAGCTGAGAGGAGGTGGTCTTATTCTCCATGGACTTTAGTGTCCCAAAACTTTTTGGGAGTTAGTGCTGCAGGATGCAACGTATTTTGCTGTTATGTCACCCACTACCACCTTAACATTTGGGGATTTCCTCAGTTTCCCTTTGGACCCGAACAATATGGAATCTGTTTTTCCAAGATGAAGTGACAGCTTGTTGTCATATAGGTATTTGCTGACATTCAGAAGCTCAGCTTTCCCAACCACTTTTATGTCTTTGTGGGAAACCAACAGTGCAGAACCATCTATATAGAGGAAAAAGTTACATGTACAGGCAGATTTCAGGTCATTTATATACGCGGAAAGAAAAGTGAACCCAGCACACTCCCTTGGGGAACCCCGCAGTTCAAGATTTATTGGTCTAGACAGGGTCCCATATACATCCACCATCCATTCTCTTCCTTGCAGATAAGAGCTAACCCATTTTACGGCTAAGTCGTTAAAGCCCATTGCTATTAGTTTGATTAACAGAATCTCATGATTCATTGTATCAAACACCTTTTGGAGATCTAACAAAAGCATAACACAAAATGTACCTCCACCTACTTCCTTCCTGATGTCGTCAGATATAGTAGGCAAGTGTGGGTGGAATGGGATTTCCTAAAGCCAGATTGGAGCTCAGATATACTGTGGCAGGTTATGTAAGGAAATATAATCTGCTTGAACATAATCATCACCTTCGATAAAACACACAGGATTGAGACAGGCCGATAGTTTCCATGACCTAACTTATTATTTTTTGTTGTTGAGGAATGACCCTTGCAAGTTTTAGTTCACTGGGAAAACACCCTAGTTCAACAGACAGATTCAAAACGTGAGTTACACAGGGGGTGATAATTACCGCAGCTTCCTTTAGGAATCTGGGAGGAATGTTGTCAAGGCCAGTTCATTTGGAATGGTCAAGTTCTTTCAGCCTCTTTAGCACAGTTGACTCAGACTTTTCCTTTTAAAAAAAAAACCTTTATTTAACTAGGCAAGTCAGTTAAGAACAAATCCTTATTTTCAATGACGGCCTAGGAACGGTGGGTTAACTGTTCAAGGGCAACAGATTTGTACCTTGTCAGTTCGGGGGTTTGAACTTGCAACCTTCCGGTTACTAGTCCAACTCTCTAACCACTAGGCTGCCCTGCTGCCCCGACTTGAATCCCCTGCTGCGAGCAACACCGCTGTACTTGACTTTCCCCATAACAATCTGACTGACAAGGTAACTCTAACTAATGTATTAGCTATAGTCGTAAAATAGCTATTCAGACTGTCTGCAGCAACCGCAGTCTTGCCTGATGTGACCTTTCCTCCAAAGTCCAAGCTAAGACGTTGAGCTTGAATCTGTTACCGTAACCAAACAGCTTCACACGCCATCTCAAATATGTTGACATTAAAACAAATCTTTCTTGGCCTTCTCTATCATCCTGTTAACCTAATTTCTTAATGTTTATAAATAATACAATCTGCCCTGGATTTCATGAACTCCACAAAGCGTTCATATCGAAGCTTAATTGCATTTAAAATGTTACCGTTTATCCATGGTTCTGTTCTTTTCTTAGTTCTAACATTTGTTTCTGTAGCCTCCTTGTCTACAGCATCTAAAAACAATAATTTAAAATTGCTGCAGGCATTTTTCACCTCATTGCATTTTAATAAGGCAGACCAGTCCAATTTGCTCAAACAATGAACAAAAACATCTGCACTATAGCTCTTCATAGACCTCATTTTTATTGAGTTATGACAATTAAAAACAGTTTTATGAACCTTCCTTGTACAGAAAATGATGCAAGGCTCGCTGAGTCCATAGTTTACAACCCCACTGTTTGATATCTTTGATCTATCCGACACCGGCACAAAGTCAATGATTGTTTGGGTAGAAGGACAGACCCTGGTGGGCTGATTAATCAGCTGGTGTAAAGAAAACAGATTACATCAATTCTTAAGAGCTTTAAAAAGTAGCATTTTCCTTTTTGAGCATGTCTGTATTCCAATTAAAATCACCATTAACAATAACTTTTGATTTACCAAAATCTGTACAGTTGGAACAAGTCTCCTCCAACAATTCATAAACCGTATGCTGTTCTGGTCTGTAACAGGTTCCGACTATAATGGGTTTGCATGTTGGTAATATAATGTCCAGCCACACAGCTTCAATCTGATCTATAGTTAATTAAGTCAGGGCTTAAATCTGATCTATAGTTGAACCCAATATCTGATCATACATAAATACAAACTCCCCCGCCTTCGCGATTGCAGTCTCTTCTAATTCCTACATCAATTACAACTTCAATCTCAGCGTTTTTTAATCAAACCGTCTAGCCATGTTTCAAAGCCCTCCCACCTTACAGTTACCGGAGTGTAGGCGAACTTCCTCGATCTTAGGAAGAAGGCGTCTAACGTCGAGGTGAAGGATGGGTCGCCCTCTCGTGGGAAACACCTTCTCTAGAGTCAAGTACTCCTCATCTGTTGAAACTGTCTAAAATTGTTCTCTTGAGATGAGTGTTGACTCTCTGCAGTCCAATCGCTGCACTGAAGCTCCATCCAGGATTCGCCCTGCCATCTGACCTAGGGGTTGCCTTTCAGGTCCTCTGCCCCTATCCCCGTTTCGTTCCACATCCATTCGGCACAACAGACTGTCTCGTCCGGGGCCTCACTCGGCATCCTTGCCTGGTCCCCACGTTGCGCTCGGACTGCAGACGGAAGCAGGAGGATTAGGTTGGTTTTCAGGAACAAGGTCTGTAAATTCTCTGTTTATTATGCATACCTGAAAGAGAGGGCTCCTACCCTTCTGTCTTTCTCCATTGTAGCATGCCACTGCTCCAATGGATTCCTCACTAGAAAATGGGCCGGGGAACTGATGAACATGTCCAGACGGTAACAGGCATAGAGTAATTAAGAGGTTTTGTAACGGTCGTCGTCGTCTCATGACGAAGAATCGGACCAAAGCGTAGCGTGGTAAGTGTTCATGATTTTGATTAAACTGAACACTAGAACAAAATAACAAAGTGAATAAAACGAAACAGTCCTGTCAGGTGCAGAACACTAAACAGAAAACAACTACCCACAAAACATAGGTGGGGAAAAGCTACCTAAGTATGGTTCCCAATCAGCGACAACGATAGTCAGCTGTCCCTGATTGAGAACCATACCCGGCCAAAACAAAGAAATACAAAACATAGAATGTCCACCCCAAATCACACCCTGACCCACCCAAAATAGAGACATAAAAGCTCTCTAAGGTCAGGGCGTGACAGGTTTCCACCATCTATTTGGCGTTTACCTCCGACCTTAATCGCCCGTTTGGAGGGACTGTGCCAGCTGGGATATTTACGAACGTGTTAAATAGGGTGTATTTCCCGTGGCCAAAATGCTTTGTGCCAATCTGGCCTTTGAGCCTGATCTTCTGTTTAAAAGCGCATACCTTGTTGAAAGGACATCAACATGATGTACAAAAAGGGCCAGTATCAATAAATGTTATATATAAAATCGTAAATTAAAAACTTCCAACACGCCAAACTTTACAGCTGTCATCTTGGATGTCCATCATGTTTATCCAGACTTATACATCTGTTTGTTCTGTATAGCCAATGACCACACAAGTTGTCTGTACAACACCATAACAGATCTGGGAGCAGGCTATATATTCACCACCATCTGAAAAATGTTTAACACATTCAATGTGATGTTTAGGCTTTGCATTTGATATATCTAAGCAAGTGTTAGCCTCACCTACATTGCAGGTGTTGAGTGACAGTTGTAGAGACAAGCCTGCAATTTTCAACTTCGCCACATGGGGTCACTATAATACAAATGAAATTCAGCTACAGGTCTACCTGTGGTCTATTTACAGCACATCATGCCCTGTAAAGGTGTCTGCATCACAGGAGGTTGGTGGCACCTTAATTGGGGAGGACAGGCTCATGGTAATGGCTGGAATGGAATATGTGGACTGGTATCAAATACAACCAACACATGGTTTCCATGTCATCATAATATATGCACAAACTGTTCCGAACTGTTTAGGGTGGGAAGCATGTGGACACCGTAAGAGGACCACAAACCACATGGTATGCTAGCCAAGCCAAAGGATAACACACGAGTGAATTGTTTTTGTTGCACTACAGCCTACTAAAAGTCCCATGTACAACCACTTTACACTTCAGGCATAATACACTCATGACACGGAATGCTATCAGATGAACCAAAAAATGCATTTAATAGCTGCTAATGTATTCAAAGCCACGCTTCGAACTACAATGACAACATGCCCAATCAATCAAACCAATGACATTAGATATCATTACTTTTTCAATATTCTCCCTCGAAATATATTTCCTTATTAGTATGTAACTTAAATGGGGTGACAGGTAGCCTAGTGGTTAAGAACGTCGGGCCAGTAGCCAAAAGGTTGCTGGTTAGAATTGCCGAGCAAGGCACTTAACTCTTGTTGCTCTGGATAAAAGCATCTGATATATGACTACATATCTAATGGAGAATGTTGAATTGCATTTTAATTTAATCATAAGAACGGTTAACTTTCAGTCCATGTATAGTCAGTATGACGACAGACAGCCAGTCGCTCTGATTCTAGATCAGCACTCCTCGTCTGAGATGGGCACTGCTCTGAATTCAATCCACTGTGATCAGTCGAATGTGTATTTACAGTCGTCGGCCACTAGGTGGGAGCATTTAGTCGTATTTTTCTAAGCAGCAGAAACCATTCTGGTATTTGCCACCGTTTGACGCCACTTCTTTGTACATGTTAGCAATAATATTTAGGAATATCCTAGTAATTGATGTATTCCTCCAGTGCTGCCAGTGTGTGTACTGAAAGGGAAGTTAAATGAAATATTACATACTGAGATGAATGAAAACATGTGTACTGAAAGGGAGGTTAAATGAAAGATATGTAATCAGAGATGAATGAAAACAGCAGGGTTTCACAGCAGCCTATTCCCTATATGGTGCTCGTAGGGCTCTGGTCAAAAGTAGCATACTAGATAGGACAATATACAATAATGTACACGGACTTATCTGCTGAGGTGCCATTTGTTCAGCTTGTAAATGACCTGCCTCAGAGTAATCCTTTGATCAAATAGCGACGTTTGAAAATGCTCAGCCCGTACGCAGGTCAATTAAGTCATCTGTCGAAGTTACTGTAAAATCATAACATCACACAGGAAATAACAGACGATATGCAATACGAATGTGATGGTTGTTGGGGAATCAAAAGACTGAAGAGATGAATTTGGGAAAGTCAGTCCCACACACCTGAGGTGGGAAACGGAAGTGTGTTTCTGTGTCTTGTCTGGCTGTGTGTGTGTGTGTGTGTGTGTGTGTGTGTGTGTGTGTGTGTGTGTGTGTGTGTGTGTGTGTGTGTGTGTGTGTGTGTGTGTGTGTGTGTGTGTGTGTGTGTGTGTGTGTGTGTGTGTGTGTGTGTGTGTGTGTGTGTGTGTGTGTGTGTGTGTGTGTGTGTGTGTGTGTGTGTGTGTGTGCATGCGTTAATGTTTGTGTGCCTCTGTGACTCTCTCTCCCTTTGCAAATGTTAGTTGAATAATTCATGGTCTGATATAATTGTTGGCTGCGGTTGCAGATAGACCTTTATCACGTCGTACATCATGAAAAGGGTGTCAAAGCAATCTATTATGAAAGCAGAGGCAACAGACCAAGCAGTTTGTTGAAAAAGAAGGCAAAAGTCTCTCTGAATCGAGATCTTTCAAGGCTTTGAGGGAGTTATGAGTGTATATCAGTGGATGGATTCAGTAGTAATGCTAGTCAGCTGCATTCACTGTTCTGTCTCTCTAAGCAAGTCCATGGGTGGACAGTACCGTAGAATAGATCAAGTGTAAAGCACTCTGGACAACTGTCAAACACTCAAACGTGTCTCCCCAAAAAAGCATCAATACAATACAAGAATCCGTTTCAAAGACGCTTGGCCAGAACAGTTGCCCTTTTGGAGAACACATGGATACAAGGCTATGATGTAGCCACAGAGCACAGAGAGAGGGAGGGAAGGAAACTACTGCCTGGGACCCACCTGGGCACGGCCTTAGAGATAGACCACAGCCAGACTCACAGCCTTACCGACACCGTAGAACTCCACACAACGCTTCCGACTTCATCACGGGGGCTGAGGTTACGGTACTCACGTCAAACTCGTTGAGGGCCGCGGCCAGCTCGCCGATGCCAGCGTGGCCGTGCTTCTCGTCGCCGGGCGAGGTGGCCTGGGCGGCGCTGCTGATGCCCCCGATGGCCTCCTGCACCTGCTTGAAGACGTAGTCGCGGTTGGCGCGCGTGGCCGCCACGTCCGGGTGGCGCAGGAAGGCCTGCGAGGCGGTGTAGAGCATGGTGGCGTTCTTCTTCAGGGCGCCGCGCGCCGCCGCCATTTCGTCCCGGCATTGGGGGTCTTTCAGCTCCTGAAAACGAGATGGGTGAGTTAGGAAATGTTATATACTGGTCAGGAAGTGCTATATACTGGTTAGGAAATGTTATATACTGGTCAGGAAGTGCTATATACTGGTTAGGAAATGCTGTATAATGTTTAGGACATGTGTACTGTTTAGGAAATGTTATATATTGTCTCTAAAATGTTATGGTTAGGAAATGTTATACACTGAGTAAACAAAACATTAAGGACACCTGTTCTTTCCATGATATAGACTGCACCGGTTTGCATCAAGAACTGCAGCGCTGCTGGGTTTTTCACGATCAACTGTTTCCTGTGTGTATCGAGAATGGTACACCACCGAAAGGACATCCAGCCAACTTGACACAACTGTAGGAAGCATTGGAGTCAACATGGGTCAGCATCCCTGTGGAACGCGTTAGACACCTTGTAGAGTCCATGGCCTGACGAATTGACGATGTTCTGAGGGCACAATTGGGCGGTGCAACTCAATATTAGGACGGTTAGGAAGGTGTGTGTCTATTAGGAAGGTGTATATTGGTTAGGGAAGGTTGTAAATTGTTTAGGAAACGTTATATACTGTAGGAAATGCTGTATAATTGTTAGGAATTGTTATATTGGTTAGGAAAATGTGATATACTGGTTAAGAAATGTTATATTGCTTAGGAAATGCTGTACTTGTTAGGACATGCTACATATAAACATAGTAAACCTGCAGAACTTGACATACATACAAAACTTATTTGACTTTTGTTTTGAAGCAGTATTGGAATTGATTAGAAAAGTGTGAGGTACTGTCACTTTGTTTGAAATCACTCTCAAGATAATATCCAAACGAAGGCTGAATATTTAATGAAACACACTCAAATGACTCGTCACATACCATTATTGTGGGCCTAAGATGTGTGTTGATTTGAAAGTTCAACCTTGAGGCTTTAAATTGCATGGGCTTCATTCAATATGTCTACGCGTATTCTATTCACACACCATAAAGCCTTGATAGACAAACCTTCTTGATGTAAAGACGTACATTTTGTGTGAAGCCAGTCCCCTCGAAGAGTGCCACTTGCGTGACCCAACAGTTCCGACTGAGAGTGTAACACATGACTTATTACGGATTTCCTGTCAAAACTCTACGTATGTATTATTAAGAGGTCTCCTTCTAAGAAAGGTAAAAAAGCATTCCCTGAAAGACGTGCCACTTCCCAAAAGTACCCAAACTTAGTGGAGGTTTAAAGAAGGCACTAAAAGACATTAACAATTTCCCCTGAATTCCGTAAAAAAAATTCCATGGCAATGTTTTAAGAGGCATTTCCAGGTACGGTGAGATGTGAGTCAACCAACCGTGAGATGGCAGCTCAACTCGTCCCGCACGTGTCCCAAATGGCACCTTGTTCCCGATCTAGTGCACTCCTTTTGGCCAGAAGTCTGTGGGCCCAAAAGCAGTGTCCCCATGTGAGACGCACGCTCAGTCCTCGGTCAGAAACGGTGTGCTACGGCACAGTCACAAATCCACGGCTACAGCTCAGCTTTTAAACGTGCTTTCGGAGAAGGCGTTCAGTTATGGCCGAGAGCATAGCTTGGTGCTGGGAGCAGAGTCGTTTCCCTCTCCCTAGGCTGGCTACAGAGACAGCGGAGTGATGTAGTGCCATGACAGAGACTGTCTCAGCTTGCTTTGTGCACAAGTGCGTGTGTGCGATGCACTGCTATGATAGAGAATCAGAGTCCTCGCTGTGTCTTGGTAAGAGCCGAAGGGCTCTCCGTCTGTCTATCTGTTTTTTAAATGTGTCGGCCCGGGCTACTGGTTTCATTCTACAGTTCCCCTGGCTGGATCTGATCGTCTCCAGGTTTAACACATCACTGACGGTTAGAGGGGATAATGGTGCTGGAGGTACAGTTGTGTGTGTGCGCGTGTGTGTGTGTGTGTGTGAATGTGTGAGCAGTCTTCCCGTTTCTCTGTAACACAAGCTCATTTGACTATTACCTGTCAGTGTGAGTATGTCTGTGTTACCTGCTGTCTGCGGGCAGCCACATAGTTGAGCTTCACCATCTCCTTGCCAAACTCCTTGAAGCGGTTGGCCAGGTCCTGCTCGTTGGTGGCATTTTTCACTGCCTCCAAGGCCTCCTCCACCTGTCACACGCACACACAAACACACACACACACACACACGAGATTTAACATTTAACAATTGTAAAAAATAAAATAAATAAGTTTATGGACATAGCTAACCTCTGAACCTTAAGGCTTTCTATTAAGTATTTTCATTTAAGAGACAAAACTTCAGCTACAGATGTAGGCTCTCAATTTGAGCCAGTTTGCTTCAGCAGGGAAATAATCCTCCAGCAACAGTATCATGTGAATTAGTATGTGGATTATAATTAATGGACATTTGTGTAGGGGTAGAAGAAAAATATGGTCTGTAATTTCAAAGGGGAATATTACAAACTTCAGAAGCCTTTTTAAATCTCAAATACACTACACATTTTAAATGTCTTGCATTGCAGGAACGTTCTCCTGCATCAGGGTGATCAAATTAAATCCTACACCTGTATAAAAAAATATAAGGCCCTTTGCTTGGTGGGACCAAAATGAAGGTAAGATTTTTTTTAGTGTGGCCATTAACTTGTGTGAGTTTTTTAAATGGTCCCCTTTTAGCGATCCTCATCCCTGTATGTGCTGGTCCATCATTATTCTCAACTACTTTCTGTAGCCATTATGAAAGAGCAGACAGAGGCTGTAATGGAAAGAGAGAGTGAGAGAGAGAAAAAATTAGAAAGATGAGAGAAAGAAAGAAGAAAGAGAGAGGGAGAGAGAGAGAAAAGGAGAAAGACAAGAGAGAGAGAAAGAAAGAAAGAAGAAAGAGAGAGGGAGAGAGAGAGAAAAGGAGAAAGACAAGAGAGAGAGAAAGAAAGAAAGAAGAAAGAGAGAGGGAGAGAGAGAAAAGGAGAAAGACAAGAGAGAGAGAAAGAAAGAAAGAAGAAAGAGAGAGGGAGAGAGAGAGAAAGGAGAAAGACAAGAGAGAGAGAAAGAAAGAAAGAAGAAAGAGAGGGAGAGAGAGAGAGAATGAGAAAGATAAGAGAGAGAAAGAAAGAAGAAAGAGAGAGGGAGAGAGAGAAAAGGAGAAAGACAAGAGAGAGAGAAAGAAAGAAGAAAGACGAGAGAGAGAAAAGGAGAAAGACAAGAGAGAGAGACAAAGAAAGAAAGAAAGAAAGAAAGAAAGAAGAAAGAGAGGGGGAGAGAGAGAGAAAAGGAGAAAGATAAGAGAGAGAAAGAAAGAAGAAAGAGAGAGGGAGAGAGAGAAAAAAGGAGAAAGATAAGAGAGAGAAAGAAAGAAGAAAGAGAGAGGGAGAGAGAGAGAAAAGGAGAAAGATAAGAGAGAGAAAGAAAGAAGAAAGAGAGAGGGAGAGAGAGAGAAAGGAGAAAGACAAGAGAGAGAGAAAGAAAGAAGAAAGAGAGAGGGAGAGAGAGAAAAGGAGAAAGACAAGAGAGAGAGAAAGAAAAAGAAAGAAAGAAAGAAAGAGAGAGAAAGAGAGAGAGAGAAAGAAAGGAGAAAGAAAGAGAGAGAGAAAGAAAGAAAGAAAGAAAGAAAGAAAGAAAGAAAGAGAGAGGAGAGAGAGAGAAAAAGGAGAAAGATAAGAGAGAGAAAGAAAGAAGAAAGAGAGAGGGAGAGAGAGAGAAAAGGAGAAAGATAAGAGAGAGAAAGAAAGAAGAAAGAGAGAGGGAGAGAGAGAGAAAAGGAGAAAGACAAGAGAGAGAGAAAGAAAGAAGAAAGAGAGAGGGAGAGAGAGAAAAGGAGAAAGACAAGAGAGAGAGAAAGAAAGAAAGAAAGAAAGAAAGAAAGAAAGAGAGGGAGAGAGAGAGAAAAGGAGAAAGACAAGAGAGAGAGAAAGAAAGAAAGAAAGAAAGAAAGAAAGAAGAAAGAGAGAGGGAGAGAGAGAGAAAAGGAGAAAGATAAGAGAAAGAAAGAAAGAAGAAAGAGAGAGGGAGAGAGAGAGAAAATGAGAAAGATAAGAGAAAGAAAGAAAGAAGAAAGAGAGAGGGAGAGAGAGAAAAGGAGAAAGACAAGAGAGAGAGAGAAAGAAAGAAGAAAGAGAGAGGGAGGGAGAGAGAGAGAAAAGAGAAAGAGAGAGAGACAGAGAGAGAAAGAGTGAAATAGAGAGGAGAGAGAGAGAGAACTTGTAAGTGGCCTTTGATGGCGAAGCTTAGGCACAGACTGGAGTTAAGCCCCCTCTCGGCTCCCGGGGACACCCTAAATGTTCTAGAAGATGAACTGTCTGAGAGTGTGTGTGTGTATGTAGGTCTGGGCAGTTGTACCAGCACTGCACTGGATCACAATAAAAGCACTACAGCCCAAATCCTAACTTGTGACATGTATGTGTCCTGTAAACATAAAGGCTTCATAACCCTTCCATCTAAGCGGTGTGACATGTACAGTATGTGTGGTTCATATCTCCTCGTTCCGTATAGCAGGTATCCATTGGGCTCTGACATCAGTTCTGTCTGTCTGTCTGTCTGTCTGTCTGTCTGTCTGTCTGTCTGTCTGTCTGTCTGTCTGTCTGTCTGTCTGTCTGTCTGTCTGTCTGTCTGTCTGTCTGTCTGTCTGTCTGTCTGTCTGTCTGTCTGTCTGTCTGTCTGTCTGTCTGTCTGTGTGTGCGTGCGTGTGTGCGTGCGTGTGTGTGTGTGCGCGTGTGTGTGTGCGTGTGTGTGTGCGTGTAAGCTCCAGCACGTGTGTGTGCTCTACTAAGGAGGTTCTGGCTCATATATATGCTAATCTATGGCCCAGGGGGGGGAGCGTAGAGCTCTCAGGGATCAGCGGTGATCAGTGGCGCTGTGGATTAGAGCAGGGCATGCTGGGATACACTGGGGAGGGGATGGGACAGCACATGGGGAAGTTACTCACTGAAGGTGTCCAAGAACGCCTCTATGGATCGCCAAAAGGCATTTGAACTCCTGGTGTGTTTTGATACAGTCTCCGTCCACATACTAGGTGAAGAGAAAAGATGTATCCTGCATGCATCCTAAATGGCAAACTATTCTCTATGCACTACTCTGACCAAGGCCCGTGACTAAGAGGACAGGGTGACTGTACTTACTAAAGATGCTGACTATCCTGTAGCCTGTAGCATGTCCCTGTTGATAGCCAAAGGCATATGAAAGCCCTTGTGTTATCTTACGATTTCTAGCGACCTCGCTATTTCACATACAGTAAGGGAGAGGTGTGTGTGTGTTTGTGTGTGTGTGCGTGTGGGGGGGGGGGGGGGGTGCATGGGTGGGGGGGGTGTGGTACAGTAGTGGTTGGCTCACCCCGAAGCTCTACGGGGGTTGAGTGTGTGTGTGTGTGTGTGTCCTGCTGGGTCTATCTACAAAGGCCAGCTGACTTAGGGGAGCCACTCTGTGGCGCGTTTAAAGATATGCAAACTAGCCGACAGCGACTTCAAACGGCCTTTTGAAAGGCCACCGTCGTTCACAGCGTTTGAATAAAAGTTAAGAGGTTACGACGGGGTCCTAGACCAAAGGTTTGTACTCAGACGCATAAGTTCCACCTTAGGTGCTTAATCAAACCATTGGAAGCATGGGGTGACAATCACAGAGGTTTGAAACACACAAACTTCACTGTCACTTCAGAATATATCCCATGGGATGGGGTGCATCTCAATCTCTTCCGGATGAGACAAGGAGTGGTTGCCACTTAAGGCAATTGAGATGTGTCCCTTGTATCAGTGGAGAAGAGCATAAGGACATCGTTACAGAGTAGTCGTAGACTATGAGTCTACGTACAATTTTCAGGTGGGCCAGCAGCCTCATGACGTCGGCCATGTCGGCGAGGATGAGCAGGCGGGTGACGGCGGAGAGCAGGGCACGGGCAGCCCTCACCATGGTGCCGCGCTTCACTGAGGAGCAGGGGTCGTCAGCAAACTCCTGGGAGGCCACGCGCATTGAATCACCTGCAGAGGGGGATCAGAGTGAGAGAGTGAGAGTGTGAGAGAGAGAGAGAGAGAGAGAGAGAGAGAGAGAGAGAGAGAGAGAGAGAGAGAGAGAGAGAGAGAGAGAGAGAGAGAGATGTGGCTGAAGTTGGAGGTGTGTCAGCAGCGAAATCACATCAGATAGACTTCAGTATTCGACATTTGTCCAGGTCCCCAAGACATCGGGAGAAGCCTTGGGGACCTGGGGCGGCAGGGTTAGAGCGTTGGACTAGTAAACAGAAGGTTGCAAGTTCAAATCCCCGAGCTGACAAGGTACAAATCTGTCGTTCTGCCCCTGAACAGGCAGTTAACCCACTGTTCCTAGGCCGTCATTGAAAATAAGAATTTGTTCTTAACTGACTTGCCTAGTTAAATAAAGGTAAAATAAAATTACAAAATAAAGTCCACTAGGGGAAACGTGAGCATGTATTACCATCTAGTAGGTGTGGTGGATGGGGATATAGAGGAAGGGCATAAACCACGTTACCTTTACATTAACCTTCCAAACCTTTACCCTTACATTAACTTTCCAAACCTTTACCCTTACCTTAACCTTCCAAACCTTTACCTTAACCTTCCAAACCTTTACCCTTACCTTAACCTTCCAAACCTTTACATTAACCTTCCAAACCTTTACCCTTACCTTAACCTTCCAAGCCTTTACCTTAACCTTCCAAAACTTTACCCTTACATTAACCTTCCAAACCTTTACCTTAACCTTCCAAACCTTTACCCTTACCTTCCAAACCTTTACCTTTACATTAACCTTCCAAACCTTTACCCCTACATTAACCTTCCAAACTTGTACCCTTACCTTAACCTTCCAAGCCTTTACCTTTACATTAACCTTCCAAGCCTTTACCTTTACCTTAACCTTCCAAACCTTTACATTTACTTTAACCTTCCAAACCTTTACCTTAACCTTCCAAACCTTTACCTTTACCTTAACCTTCCAAGCCTTTACCTTTACCTTAACCTTCCAAACCTTTACCTTTACATTAACCTTCCAAGCATTTACCTTAACCTTCCAAACCTTTACCTTTACCTTAACCTTCCAAACCTTTACCTTACCTTAACCTTCCAAACCTTTACCTTTTCCTTAACCTTCCAAACCTTTACCTTAACTGTCATGTTTTGTCTTATATTGTCTTGTCATTTTGCTTTTCCTTCTGTTCGTTTTCCCCCTGCTGGTCTTTTTAGGTTCGTTCCCCTTTTTCTCTCTCCCTCCCTCTCTCTCTTCTCTCTATCGTTCCCTTCCTGCTCCCAGCTGTTCCTATTCCCCTAATCAATCATTTAGTCTTCCCACACCTGTTCCCTATCTTTTCCCCTGATTAGAGTCCCTATTTCTCCCCTTGTTTTCCGTTTCTGCCCTGTCGGATCCTTGTATATTGTTCACCGTGCTGTGTCTTTGTATCGCCCTGTCGTGTCGTGTTTTCCTCAGATGCTGCGTGGTGAGCAGGTGTCTGAGTCTGCTACGGTCAAGTGCCTTCCCGAGGCAACCTGCAGTTTATTATCGAGTCTCCAGTCAGTTCTCGTGATTACGAGTGGAATTGTTTTTTATACTTTATTTACCGCTCCGATTTGTCTAGGAGTATTGCTATTTCCTTACACTGGATTAAAGACTCTGTTTTCGCCAAGTCGCTTTTGGGTCCTCATTCACCTGCATAACAGAAGGATCCGACCAAAGAATGGACCCAGCGACTACAGACGCTCGTAACACTGCCGTCGAGATCCAAGGAGCCATGCTCGGCAGACACGAGCAGGAATTGTCTGCTGCTCGTCATGCCATTGAGAACCTGGCCGCTCAGGTTTCCGACCTCTCTGGACAGGTCCAGAGTCTTCGTCTCGTGCCACCTGTTACTTCCTGGTCTGCCGAGCCTCCAGAACCTAGGGTTAATAACCCAGCTTGCTACTCCGGGCAGCCCAAGGAGTGCCGCTCCTTTCTCACCCAGTGTGATATTGTGTTCTCTCTCCATGCTTACGTCATTTCACTCCTTACTGGCCGGGCTCGAGAGTGGGGTACAGCTATCTGGGAGGCAAGGGCTGATTGTTCAAACAATTACCAGAACTTTAAAGAGGAGATGATTCGGGTTTTTGACCATTCAGTTTTTGGTGGGGAGGCTTCTAGGGCCCTGGCTTCCCTATGCCAAGGTGATTGATCCATAACGGATTATTCTATTGAGTTTCGCACTCTTGCTGCCTCTAGTGACTGGAACGAGCCGGCGCTGCTTGCTCGTTTTCTGGAGGGACTCCACGCAGTGGTTAAAGATGAGATTCTCTCCCGGGAGGTTCCTTCCAGTGTGGACTCTTTGATTGCTCTCGCCATCCGCATAGAACGACGGGTAGATCTTCGTCACCAAGCTCGTGGAAGAGAGCTCGCGTCAACGGTGTTTCCCTGCTCCGCATCGCAACCATCTCCCTCCTCTGGCTCAGAGACTGAGCCCATGCAGCTGGGAGGTATTCGCATCTCGACTAAGGAGAGGGAACGGAGGATCACCAACCGCCTGTGCCTCTATTGCGGATTTGATGGACATTTTGTCAATTCATGTCCAGTAAAAGCCAGAGCTCATCAGTAAGCGGAGGGCTACTGGTGAGCGCTACTACTCAGGTCTCTCCATCTAGATCCTGTACTACTATGTCGGTCCATCTACGCTGGACTGGTTCGGGTGCTACATGCAGTGCCTTGATAGACTCTGGGGCTGAGGGTTGTTTCATGGACGAAGCATGGGCTCGGAAACATGACATTCCTTTCAGACAGTTAGACAAGCCTACGCCCATGTTCGCCTTAGATGGTAGTCATCTTCCCTGTATCAGATTTTAGACACTACCTTTAACCCTCACAGTATCTGGTAACCACAGTGAGACTATTTCTTTTTTGATTTTTCGTTCTCCGTTTACACCTGTTGTTTTGGGTCATCCCTGGCTAGTATGTCATAATCCTTCTATTAATTGGTCTAGTAATTCTATCCTATCCTGGAACATTTCTTGTCATGTGAAGTGTTTAATGTCTGCCATCCCTCCCATTTCTTTTGTCCCCACTTCTCAGGAGGAACCTGGCGATTTGACAGGAGTGCCGGAGGAATATCATGATCTGCGCACGGTCTTCAGTCGGTCCCGAGCCAACTCCCTTCCTCCTCACCGGTCGTATGATTGTAGTATTGATCTCCTTCCGGGGACCACTCCTCCTCGGGGTAGACTATACTCTCTGTCGGCTCCCGAACGTAAGGCTCTCGAGGATTATTTGTCTGTGTCTCTTGACGCCGGTACCATAGTGCCTTCTTCCTCTCCGGCCGGGGCGGGGTTCTTTTTTGTTAAGAAAAAGGACGGTACTCTGCGCCCCTGCGTGGATTATCGAGGGCTGAATGACATAACGGTTAAGAATCGTTATCCGCTTCCCCTTATGTCATCAGCCTTCGAGATTCTGCAGGGAGCCAGGTGCTTTACTAAGTTGGACCTTCGTAACGCTTACCATCTCGTGCGCATCAGAGAGGGGGACGAGTGGAAAACGGCGTTTAACACTCCGTTAGGGCATTTTGAGTACCGGGTTCTGCCGTTTGGTCTCGCCAATGCGCCAGCTGTTTTTCAGGCATTAGTTAATGATGTTCTGAGAGACATGCTGAACATCTTTGTTTTTGTCTACCTTGACGATATCCTGATTTTTTCACCGTCACTCGAGATTCATGTTCAGCACGTTCGACATGTTCTCCAGCGCCTTTTAGAGAATTGTCTCTACGTGAAGGCTGAGAAGTGCTCTTTTCATGTCTCCTCCGTTACTTTTCTCGGTTCCGTTATTTCCGCTGAAGGCATTCAGATGGATTCCGCTAAGGTCCAAGCTGTCAGTGAGTGGCCCGTTCCAAGGTCACGTGTCGAGTTGCAGCGCTTTCTAGGTTTCGCTAATTTCTATCGGCGTTTCATTCGTAATTTCGGTCAAGTTGCTGCCCCTCTCACAGCTCTTACTTCTGTCAAGACGTGTTTTAAGTGGTCCGGTTCCGCCCAGGGAGCTTTTGATCTTCTAAAAGAACGTTTTACGTCCGCTCCTATCCTCGTTACTCCTGACGTCACTAGACAATTCATTGTCGAGGTTGACGCTTCAGAGGTAGGCGTGGGAGCCATTCTATCCCAGCGCTTCCAGTCTGACGATAAGGTTCATCCTTGCGCTTATTTTTCTCATCGCCTGTCGCCATCTGAACGCAACTATGATGTGGGTAACCGCGAACTGCTCGCCATCCGCTTAGCCCTAGGCGAATGGCGACAGTGGTTGGAGGGGGCGACCGTTCCTTTTGTCGTTTGGACAGACCATAAGAACCTTGAGTACATCCGTTCTGCCAAACGACTTAATGCTCGTCAAGCTCGTTGGGCGTTATTTTTCGCTCGTTTCGAGTTTGTGATTTCTTACCGTCCGGGTAGCAAGAACACCAAGCCTGATGCCTTATCCCGTCTTTTTAGTTCTTCTGTGGCTTCTACTGATCCCGAGGGGATTCTTCCTTATGGGCGTGTTGTCGGGTTGACAGTCTGGGGAATTGAAAGACAGGTTAAGCAAGCACTCACGCACACTGCGTCGCCGCGCGCTTGTCCTAGTAACCTTCTTTTCGTCCCTGTTTCCACTCGTCTGGCTGTTCTTCAGTGGGCTCACTCTGCCAAGTTAGCTGGTCATCCCGGTGTTCGAGGCACTCTTGCTTCTATTCGCCAGCGCTTTTGGTGGCCGACTCAGGAGCGTGACACGCGCCGTTTCGTGGCTGCTTGTTCGGACTGCGCGCAGACTAAGTCAGGTAACTCTCCTCCTGCCGGTCGTCTCAGACCGCTCCCCATTCCTTCTCGACCATGGTCTCACATCGCCCTAGACTTCATTACCGGTCTGCCTTTGTCTGCGGGGAAGACTGTGATTCTTACGGTTGTCGATAGGTTCTCTAAGGCGGCACATTTCATTCCTCTCGCTAAACTTCCTTCCGCTAAGGAGACGGCACAAATCATCATCGAGAATGTGTTCAGAATTCATGGCCTCCCGTTAGACGCCGTTTCAGACAGAGGTCCGCAATTCACGTCACAGTTTTGGAGGGAGTTCTGTCGTTTGATTGGTGCGTCCGTCAGTCTCTCTTCCGGGTTTCATCCCCAGTCTAACGGTCAAGCAGAGAGGGCCAATCAGACGATTGGTCGCATACTACGCAGCCTTTCTTTCAGAAACCCTGCGTCTTGGGCAGAACAGCTCCCCTGGGCAGAATACGCTCACAACTCGCTTCCTTCGTCTGCTACCGGGTTATCTCCGTTTCAGAGTAGTCTGGGTTACCAGCCTCCTCTGTTCTCATCCCAGCTTGCCGAGTCCAGCGTTCCCTCCGCTCAAGCGTTTGTCCAACGTTGTGAGCGCACCTGGAGGAGGGTGAGGTCTGCACTTTGCCGTTACAGGGCACAGACTGTGAGAGCCGCCAATAAACGTAGGATTAAGAGTCCAAGGTATTGTTGCGGCCAGAGAGTGTGGCTTTCCACTCGCAACCTTCCTCTTACGACAGCTTCTCGTAAGTTGACTCCGCGGTTCATTGGTCCGTTCCGTGTCTCCCAGGTCGTCAATCCTGTCGCTGTGCGACTGCTTCTTCCGCGACATCTTCGTCGCGTCCATCCTGTCTTCCATGTCTCCTGTGTCAAGCCCTTTCTTCGCACCCCCGTTCGTCTTCCCTCCCCCCCTCCCGTCCTTGTCGAGAGCGCACCTATTTACAAGGTACGTAGGATCATGGACATGCGTTCTCGGGGACGGGGTCACCAATACTTAGTGGATTGGGAGGGTTACGGTCCTGAGGAGAGGAGTTGGGTTCCATCTCGGGACGTGCTGGACCGTTCGTTGATTGATGATTTCCTCCGTTGCCGCCAGGATTCCTCCTCGAGTGCGCCAGGAGGCGCTCGGTGAGTGGGGGGGTACTGTCATGTTTTGTCTTATATTGTCTTGTCATTTTGCTTTTCCTTCTGTTCGTTTTCCCCCTGCTGGTCTTTTTAGGTTCGTTCCCCTTTTTCTCTCTCCCTCCCTCTCTCTCTTCTCTCTATCGTTCCGTTCCTGCTCCCAGCTGTTCCTATTCCCCTAATCAATCATTTAGTCTTCCCACACCTGTTCCCTATCTTTTCCCCTGATTAGAGTCCCTATTTCTCCCCTTGTTTTCCGTTTCTGCCCTGTCGGATCCTTGTATATTGTTCACCGTGCTGTGTCTTTGTATCGCCCTGTCGTGTCGTGTTTTCCTCAGATGCTGCGTGGTGAGCAGGTGTCTGAGTCTGCTACGGTCAAGTGCCTTCCCGAGGCAACCTGCAGTTTATTATCGAGTCTCCAGTCAGTTCTCGTGATTACGAGTGGAATTGTTTTTTATACTTTATTTACCGCTCCGATTTGTCTAGGAGTATTGCTATTTCCTTACACTGGATTAAAGACTCTGTTTTCGCCAAGTCGCTTTTGGGTCCTCATTCACCTGCATAACATTAACCTTCCAACCCTTTACCTTTACCTTAACCTTCCAA
Source organism: Oncorhynchus gorbuscha (assembly GCF_021184085.1). Classification (NCBI taxonomy): domain Eukaryota; kingdom Metazoa; phylum Chordata; class Actinopteri; order Salmoniformes; family Salmonidae; genus Oncorhynchus; species Oncorhynchus gorbuscha. Next base: position 16,918,452 of record NC_060196.1, on the reverse strand, counting down.
ACCTTTACCTTAACCTTCCAAACCTTTACCTTTACCTTAACCTTCCAAACCTTTACCTTTACCTTAACCTTCCAAACCTTTACCTTTACCTTAACCAGTGGGGATAAATTCCTAAAATCATCTGTGAAGTTTTATTTCTGTTTTAACAACCTTAATCCTTATCTACTTTCACTTCCCATCGGGTTTAACATGTTTTTTTAATGACTACCTCATCTCTGTACCCACACATTTCATTGTCTTTAAGGCCCCTCAGTTGGCAAGTGAATTTCAAACACAGATTCAACCACAAAGACCAGGGAGGTTTCCAATGTCTTGCAAAGAAGGGAACAGCCTGTTGGTAGCAGGCATTGAATATCCATTTGAGCATGGTGAAGTAATTAATTACACGTTGGATGGTGTATCAATACACCCAGTCACTACAAAGATAGAGGTATCCTTCCTAACTAAGTTGCCCGGAGAGGAAGGAAACTGCTCAGGGATTTCACCATGAGCCTAATGTTGACTTTGCAACAGTTACAGAGTTTAATGCCTGTGATAGGAAAACATTGAGGATGGATCAACAACACTAGTTACCCCACAATACTAACCTAATTGACAGAGTGAAAAGAAGGAAGCCTGTATAGAATACAAATATTCCAAAACATGCAACCTGTTTGCAACCAGGCACTAAGGTAAAACTGCAAAATAATTGGCAAAGAAAATAGCTTTATCTCCTGAATACAAAGCATTATGTTTGGAGCAAATCCAACACAACACATCACTGAGTACCACTCTTCATATTTCCAAGCATGGTGGTGGCTGCATCATGTTATGGGTATGCTTGTCATTGGCAAGGGCTAGGATTTTTTAAAACATGTATTATAGTTGATTGACTGAGCATTTGATGAAATGCACGCAGCATCATAACTTGAGATCTCTGAAACCGTTTGTGAGTAGCAGAGCATTTATGAGCGCATACGAAGCAGATTAGGGGAGACAGGGGCTATAGGCTATAACCTATTCAAATAGAGAGGCTATTGCGCTGTTTCCTCCCGCATGTTGTTGGAAGACCAATGCAAAAGTAATATGAGGATTGGGACACACAAGTGATACTTCATAATAATCATACATGGATTTTTAAACGAATGACTTGCATGGACACGTGGTTTTGTTTTGGAATGTGAGTTTGTTTGACATTTTGCAATGTGCATCTAACTATTGACTCAGGGGGTTGAATACTTATCGAATCAGGATATATTAGTGTTTCATTTTTCATACTATTTTTTTTAAATGTTAGAATTCCACTTTGACATTACATAGTATTTTGTGTAGTTGACAAAAAATACATATTAAATCAATTTTAATCCCACTTTGTAACAACAAAATGTAGACAAAGCAAAGGGGTGTGAACACTTTCTGAAGGCACTGTATTCCCATGTGTATGTACAGTATCTACAACAGTATTCACGTGTTGTATTGTACATGTTTAGTCGTAAGTGTACACTTCCTAGCCCGAACGTCTCTTCGTGTGTGCAGTGTGCTGCAATCTTAATCTACATTACATCAACGCGGTAGGAAACCAGGGAACCATTTTGCTTCTTCCGGAGTGGTGGTAGTGAGCTGAAAAGCTCCCTTAGTTTTAGCCCTGTGGTGGTGGTTGCATAGCGGCAGCCTCCTCCTGCGTGGCCCACGCAACCACAGAAGCACAGGAGGCCGGAGGTTGTAATGTCGTAACCCAGGGAACCATGTGGAATTCCTAGACAGAACAGAGAGAAGGAGTTGTGTTTGTACGTTCCCTTCATCACACTTTATCTGTACATCATATATGTCTGCCGTAGAGAACAAGTATGCTGTATGCCGGTTCAAATGCAATCCAGCTTGGTTCATGTAAAGGGGAAGCCATAGTATAGTCCTAGACAGAGTGGCACTAGAGGTACATCTTACAGTGGCTCCCATGTAAACAAACCCCAGTCGTTGGATCGAGAAAGGTAATTAGGAGTCACCTCAGACTAGCCTGATCCCAGATCTGTTTGTGCTGGATTGACAACTCTAATTGTCAGATATGGGCACAGTTAAGGGAACAGGCTAACCTCAGACAGAGCAGATCTTTAGTCTCACTCGGGAATAATACTCTCCCTGTCTGAGGCCTTCTGATTCATAAATCCACTGACTGGCTCCCCTTAAAGCCCTAGTGGGGCATCAGTGGCTTATGCCACCTGATGAAAGGTACAGATACATCCATAGGTCATACACAGAGAAGCAAGCACACACACACACACACACACACACACACACACACACACACACACACACACACACACACACACACACACACACACACACACACACACACACACACACACACACACACACACACACACACACACACACACGCACGCACGCACGCACGCACGCACGCACGCACGCACGCACGCACACACGCACACACACAGCCATCATAACTCATCCTTCCAGGGCAATGACGAGGCAGGCAGTGTGCGTGTGAGAGTTTGTGTGTGCGTGTGTGTGGGCGTGTGTGCATGTAAGTGTGTGCGTGCGTTACGGTGACAGTTTGGTGGGCTTAGTGAATCGCCGCAGTCTGAAATCAGCATCCATAATGTAATCAGGAGACAACGATTGGACGATAGGACTCAGAGGGTTAAAATAACCTTTAGCTTCAAAAGGTTTATGGGCAAGGACCTCTCTTTCCACACGGTACTCCTGCTAGCTCCTGTTCTATTTGCCTGTCTGAATTCTCCATAAATACAGAGGGAGAACGTTAACTATCATTCCACTTTTTCTCCAGACGCAAAACAAATGAAATGTCAGTATGATCTTCAGGCAGTGTGAACCTAAAGTGGGTGAACTGGATGTGGGCTTTCAGTTGAAAAGCTCCATGTATGGTAGTTCTTGACACAGTTCCTTGCGACTATATCATTTAAAAAGACACGAACAAATGTACATTCAAATAGTGGTTGATCCTTCAATAAAGGACTGTTACTGTCATGGATTAGTCACCGAATAGAGAACCAGGCACCATTTCAATCTTCTAAAATAGTGCCCCGTCAGTGTCGACAATCCCCTCACTCATTATCTGCATCCAAAATGGCACTCTATTCCCTTTATAGTGCACTACTTTTGACTAAGGCGCATTTGGGGCGGATACAACATTTTGTAGGCCACACCCTTATAATGGGATGTGGATTGTGGACTTTTCTGATCCCCCCCAATGGGGTGTGACTGGGTCTGCTGTCCCTTCCTGTAGCTCAAGGTCAGCTAGCTAGTTCTTCCTGGTCTCATTGGCAGCCAGGGATTCAGCCTGATTGATTGGTTTCCTCATGAGGAGAGAGCTCTCCCATTAAGAGTGAAAGGTCAAGCGTGAACACACACACACACAGTATTGCGAACGTATTCAGGCGCCTTGGGTTTCTTCACATTTTATTGTTACAAAATGTCATCAAAATGGATTTATTTACATTTTATGTCAACAATCTACACAAAAAAATGTCAAAGTGGAATACTTTATAAAAAACATTTTTTTTTAAGTTTAACAAACATTTTATAAGTAAAATATAGTCGTTGCATAAGTATTCAGCTTCCTTAGTCAATACATGTTAGAGACACCTTTGGCATTGATTACATCTGTGAGTCTTCTTGGGTAAGTCTAGAAGAGATTTGCACACCTGGATTGTGAAATGTTTGCCCCTTATTATTTACAAAATGATTCAAGCTCTGTCAAGATGTTAATGATCATGGCTAGGCAGAAATATTCAAGTCTTGCCATAGATTTTCGAGAAGATGTAACTCAAAACTGTATTTTGGTCATTCAGGAACATTCACTATCTTCTTGGTAAGCAACTCCAGCGCAGATTTGGCTTCAGTCTGCTTTACACCAGTAACTGAGAGCATGTACTTAGCTCTAATCCATGTATTTTTATCCTACAAAACTCCCTAGACCTTGTCGATGACAAGCATACCAATAACATGATGCAGCCACCACCATGCTTGAAAATATGAGTGGTACTCAGTGATGTGTTGTGTTGGATTTGCTCCAAACATAATGCCTTGTTGCAAACAGGTTGGATGTTTTGGAATATTTGTATTCTATACATGCTTCCTTCATTTCACTCCGTCAATTAGGTTAGTATTGTGGGATAACTACAATGTTGTTGATCCATCCTCAGTTTTTTCTCTATCACAGCCAGTGACTGGGTGTATTGATACACAATTCAAAGTGTAATGAATTACTTCACCATGCTCAAATTGATATTTGATGCCTGCTACCAACAGGCTGTTCCCTTCTTTGCGAGACATTCCGTTCAGAAGGATGACTGTATCTTTGAAGTGTCTGGGTGGTTTAATACGTAATCCACAGCATAATTATTCAATTGACAATGCTTGAAGACAAATCCAATGGCTGATTTGTTATTGTTATTGTTACCAATCTACCAATCACTGCCCATCTTTATGAGGATTTCAAAAAGCTCCCTGGTCTTTGTAGTCGACAATCTTCCACTTTGACATTATGGAGTATTTTGTGTAGATTGCTGACTAAAAAATGACAATGAAATCCATTTGAATCCCACTTCGTAAAACACAATAAAATGGGAAGAACTCCAAGGGGTCTGAATACTTCGTGAAACACACACACACACACACACACACACACACACACACACACACACACACACACACACACACACACACACACACACACACACACACACACACACACACACACACACACACACACACACACACACACACACACACACACACTCTCTGGCTAGTCTGTCCTCTCCCTCTTTCCCTATGTCAGTGTTCCTTCAATTCCATTTCTCCATTTTCTCTTCTTCCACTCTCATCCTCATGCTCTTGTTCACACTCTTTCTCCCTCACCCATGGCTTAACTAGGGCACAAGTGGAAACTCTGATCAAAGCTCAGTGAGGAATTGCACGGCCCAGTGTGCCACTGATCCATTTCATGGACCTGGAATGGTGTCAAGTCTATCTGCAGTGCACACTATGAAATGTGAGGAAACTGTAGATGTTGAGAGCCGGATGGATGATGAATATGTGTACAACAGCTGCCGGTGGAAAGCCCCCACTTCTCTTTCTGCTGATCTGAGTATTGAACATACAAGACGACAACAGAGCACTATTTGACGGGGCGTAGTGTTACACATTGGAGAACGGTGAGGGTTGTACCGAGCCACAGGCTTTCGGCGTGACCTGTTTACAAATGGCTGAATCACAGCCCTTCAACAGGCATCTATAGCCTATACGGTGTTCCGACACTGCGGAGGCGGCGGTGCTACCGACCACGGACAATCAAAGCATTAACGTTGCGTGACTGTGGAGTAAACATCTCGGGATCGTTACATTCTCCAAAGCCAGGGCCAAGGCCCGATGGGTAATGGGTATCAATCAGAGGAACGTATTACACTTTCCCTCTCTTACACACACACCCATGGACACCCAGACACACACACACCCAGACACACACACACACGCCCGCACGCACGCACGCACGCACGCACGCACGCACGCACGCACGCACGCACGCACGCACGCACACACACACACACACACACACACACACACACACACACACACACACACACACACACACACACTCTCTCTCCTCCTGCTTCTAATCCATCAAGAGAGAGGGAACGTTTGATCGCCCCATTACTCTGACCCGCCGAGCGCTTAACCACTGGGAAATGAGATTTTGGATCTCGGGATTCGGAAAACCAAACGACAATCCACGCTCGGTAAGACTTCCCCCTAAACTTTTAGCGTGGTTTAGAGGGTTTGTGTCTGCATGTGACGAGTCCTCGTATTTCAATTCCAAACACATACATATACAGTATTCCCTGGGATAGAAAAGTTAGCAGTCATGCTAAGCCTGGGAAGTGTGTAATGGGGCCAGGGATGTGTGTGTGTGAAATGGATGGTCGGCTATAGAGGCGAGGCTACAACTAGGTTAGTGCATTTCCTTTGAATGTCCTGTTTATTCCCTCCTGATTTCGGGAAATCTTTCAACAGGAATTTCTCCAAACCTGGGAAGTTTGGTGGAAGTTACAGGAATTTTGCAACCGATGGTCACGTGTAGAATCAGATTGGCATAGAACGGAGGGGGTTTAGGCATAGAACGGAGGGGGTTTAGGCATAGAACGGAGGGGGTTTAGGCTGGCGTGAGCAAATCCAGCACCAGAGGGTGCAAGAGAAAATGACAAGATATATTGTTTTCAACTCTGGGCTTCAAACTCACTTTCAAATAACTCACTTTGACTCTTTTCTGTTTACTGTCTTTTGAATGGCAGACGAGGAAAATACCACTTTGTTTCAAGGGCACCAGGCCCATCCTCAACCATTGATTAGTGAACATTTTGGATGGGATGTTATTGGACCTGGCAGGGCCAAGTATTGAGCCAATTAAACCAATTAGGATCTTTCGCAACTGGCATCCTATTCCCTATATAATGCACTACGTTCGACCAGGTACTCTCCTGGGTTTAGGAAGCATCCTCTTGAAGGTCAATTTACACAGCAGTTTGGTGTATTTCTATATAGGGACAGAGGTGGCACATGTTTCAGCTGAGGGGGCCAAGCCCCCTTTCGCCCGCATATGGGCTCAGCCAGGACTGTTGTAACTGTGAAGCATATCGGTGCGCCCGCATATGGGGCTCAGTCAGGACTGTTGCAACTGTGAAGCATATCGGGCGCCTGCATATGGGGCTCAGCCAGGACTGTTGTAACTGTGAAGCATATCGGGGCGCCTGCATATGGGGCTCAGCCAGGACTGTTGTAACTGTGAAGCATATCGGGGCGCCTGCATATGGGGTTCAGCCAGGACTGTTGTAACTGTGAAGCATATCGGTGCGCCTGCATACAGGGGCTCAGCCAGGACTGTTGTAACTGTGAAGCATATCGGTGCGCCTGCATATGGGGCTCAGCCAGGACTGTTGTAACCTCCGGCGAAGCATGTGAAGCATACATATGGGGCTCAGCCAGGACTGTTGTAACTGTGAAGCATGTCTGTGGCCTGCATATGGGGCTCAGCCAGGACTGTTGTAACTGTGAAGCATATTGCATATGGGGCTCAGCCAGGACTGTTGTAACTGTGAAGCATGGTGCGCCTGCATACAGGGCTCAGCCAGGACTGTTTTGTAATATGATGTCATGTTTTGTCTTAGATGCGCCTGCATATGGGGCTCAGCCAGGACTGTTGTAACTGTGAAGCATTTCGGGGCGCCTGCATATGGGGCTCAGCCAGGACTGTTGTAACCGTGAAGCATGTCGGTGCGCCTGCATATGGGGCTCAACCAGGACTGTTGTAACTGTGAAGCATATCGGGGCGCCTGCATATGGGGCTCAGCCAGGACTGTTGTAACTGTGAAGCATATCGGTGCGCCTGCATACAGGGGTTCAGCCAGGACTGTTGTAACTGTGAAGCATATCGGGGCGCCTGCATATGGGGCTCAGCCAGGACTGTTGTAACTGTGAAGCATATCGGTGCGCCTGCATACAGGGGCTCAGCCAGGACTGTTGTAACTGCGAAGCATATCTGTGTGCCTGCATATGGGGCTCAGGCAGGACTGTTGTAACTGTGAAGCATATCGGGGCGCCTGCATATGGGGCTCAGCCAGGACTGTTGTAACTGTGAAGCATATCTGTGTGCCTGCATATGGGGCTCAGCCTAGGAATTGTCTGCTGTCACAGTGCCGTGGAGAACCTGGGGCTGAGGGTTGTTGGGCCGGAGGACTGTTGTAACTGTGAAGCATATCGGGGCGCCTGCATATGGGGCTCAGCCAGGACTGTTGTAACTGTGAAGCATATCTGTGTGCCTGCATATGGGGCTCAGCCAGGACTGTTGTAACTGTGAAGCATATCGGGGCGCCTGCATATGGGGCTCAGCCAGGACTGTTGTAACTGTGAAGCATATCGGGGCGCCTGCATATGGGGCTCAGCCAGGACTGTTGTAACTGTGAAGCATATCGGGGCGCCTGCATATGGGGCTCAGCCAGGACTGTTGTAACTGTGAAGCAT
>NC_060196.1:16795418-16905418 GCF_021184085.1 Oncorhynchus gorbuscha | reverse complement strand
AACTGCCTGCTACTCAAGCCCAGTTGCTAATATATGCATATTATTAGCAGATCTGGATAGAAAACACTGACATTTCTAAAATTGTTTGCATGATGTCTGTGAGTATAACAGAACTCATATGGCAGGCAAAAACCTGAGACAAAATCCAACCAGGAAGTGGGAAATCTGAGGTTTGTAGTTTTTCAAGTCATTGCCTATCGAATATACAGTGTCTATGGGGTCATATTGCACTTCCTAAGGCTTCCACTAGATGTCAACAGTCTTTAGAACCTTGTTTGATGCTTCTACTGTGAGGAGGGGGGAATGAGTACTGAATGAGTCAGAGGTCTGCCAGAGTGCCATGAGCTGATCACGCTAGCTCTCGTGAGACTTGTCCGTGCCTCGTGAGTTTGGATTGTGTACTAAACGCGCGAACAAAAAGGAGGTATTTGGACATAATGGACTTTATCGAACAAATCAAACATTTATTGTGAAACTGGGATTCCTGGGAGTGCATTCTGATGAAGATCATCAAACGGAAGTGAATATTTATAATGCTATTTCTGACTTGTTGATATCTGTATGGCTTGTTTTGTTGTCTGAGCGCTGTACTCAGAGTATTGCATGGTGTGCTTTTTGCAGACCTAACATAATTGTTTGGTGTGCTTTCATTGTAAAGCCTTTTTGAAATCGGACACTGTGACGGGATTAATAACACGTTTATCTTTTACAATGGTATAAAATACCTCTATGTTTGAGGAATTTTAATTATGAGATTTCTGTTTTGAATTTGGCGCCCTGCACTTTCACTGGCTCTTGTCATATCGATCCCGTTAGCGGGATATAAGCCATAAGAAGTTGTTTAAGGACACACACAAATATGCCAGTGTGTTAGAAGGGCTAACAGCTACATTTGTGTGAGTGAAAAAAGTCATATTGCTAAGTATAGAAAGTTTACTTTGAGGGTAGAGTCCCAAATGTCACCCCATAGTCCCTATATCTAGTGCTCTACTTTGGACCTATACTCTCCCAGTATAACCTACTGTACATCAGTTTGGAGTGAGACACGTAGAGTATAGAAGAGAAAAGGCATCCTGAAACACGTGCCCAGATAAAGCACTAGAGAGAGGAAGATCTCTGCCGACGCTGGTGCCTTTTCATTGAAGGCCCCTGCTGGGACCAACCTGTGCAATACACCAGAGTCAGACTAAGCTTCCAGCCTGGCAGACTCCATACCACGCTGAGGGTTTTAACATGGGCCTGGGGCACCGTGTGGTGCGTGCGGTGTATGTGTGTGTGTGTGCGTGAGAGAGCGTGTGTGGATACAAGACAGTTGGAGCATGATAAAGCCAAGTTTACAGACTGGCAAGGTGACTTGAGAGAAAATATCATTGAAAAGTAGGACTCTTTAAGTTTGAAGGAAATAGAAGTACACACATGGGGGAATATTCAATCTGGGATACTACCTTCAAGTTCTCCAAGTTCCCCTTTCATGTGTTCTTCTGAAACATGCATGGGAAGCTCTCCAAAGGGGGTGGAAGCATCCAGGCGCCGTTCAAGCTCCTAATACATAATGTTACAGCAGTCAAAAACTCATATTGCTAATTACAGAAAATTAACTTTGAGGTAGAGTCCCAAATGACATAGACCTTACGTCTAAGCACTCTACTTTTGACCTAGTTAAGGAAAAACAGAAAACCTTATTGGACAGATTCAGGAAGCACCTCTCTGTTCTTCAGAAACTGTGTCGTCAATTAGACACACCAGACTTGGTTTTAATGGTTGCCCAACGTCAGTGGATGTTGGTTCTCAAACTGCTACTCTACCAGTATAGCCTACTGTACATCAGTTTGGAGTGAGACACATAAGAGGCATCCTGAAGCACTAAATGAAACACGCGCCCAGCCAAAGCACTAGAGGGAATGTCCTTGTAAATGTGCTGCCGTCTGAGGCCTGTTTTGCCAAAATCAGCTTGGGGGTAAATCGAGGAACAGGACTCCAAATCAAATTGGATCCTCAAGTCTGGCTCCAGGAAAGCAGGAGGAGTGCCTACAAGGCAACGCTTCCACAAGCCCACTGAGAAGGGTTGTGGGGGTGTTTCTAGCTTCGTAGCTTCCGGGATCTGCTTTTTGGTTTCGGTAATGGTCCCACGTTGCACAATTACCATGCCTAAATGGAGGCGTAATGAGCCGAGCTTCCCACACAGGGGGAGAGACAAGCTAACAGCCATCCAAGCAAACAGCTGTTGGGTGTCCCTATGCGTCAGCTAGCTTCTCAGAAGCTCCGAGAGCGTAGTGGGGCTCGCTGTGGTTAAGCTGGGCCTGGCTTTGCCTCGGGACAACACTGCGTACAATTCTCAGCTGCCAAATACTGAAACAAACCATTTATTTGAGAGATGCCTCCAGGTTGGATTCATGCACCAAAAACAAACGAGGGAAACTAGGTCACGAAACAACCTACATTTCAGCAATGAACTGAAATGAAGCCGCTGCTTTTAGTCTGCCATTGATATGCTGGAGGTAGAGGCCTACAGGCGAGTTAACCTTTTACCAGTATGATGGGATGGAACTGGAGAAATGTATAGGTGTGGATGCAAGGACCGACCATCCATGAGATCACAATGATCCCTTTCTCCCTTGAAGCTGGAGGCCAGTTCACTTTCTTTTTACCAGTTTGAAGACAAAGTCTTGCAGACATAGTAACAACCAGGAATTATCAGCCTCTTCTTACTTCTAAAGTTACTGTAAGATACCTTTTAACTCTTAGAGTAATTTGACTCGACCAGTAACTTTTCTCTAGGTGTAAAATTACTCTAAATAGTAACTAAGACACAAGCTACGGTATTTGACGAGCATGAAGGCTACATTTAAATCACCCCGTGCGAAGCGGAGACAAGCCCACCTGAGCAAACCCGGGACTCCGAATAGCGCCTCGGGCGACATGATACATGATTGGTTCCTTGCTAATGATACATTGAGCTCCATTAAAGGAGTCTGGGTAATTCCATTGTCTGTTGATAAATGGAGTCAAAGCAGAACACAAATGACCCTCGTGGCGGCGTCCTCGGTCTCTCTCTGCCAGTGTTGTTGAGGCAGAGAGACGTATTCAGAGAGTTAGCTCATTATGTAGTAAGCGACATAGGGAGCAACATATTTCTGTTTCAAGTCATGCTGATTACAATGTAATACTTTACTCTTACTTAAACGTGTCGCGGGGCACTGGAGAGATGTCTCAGATGACAGCAGGACACACACAGACACACACAAACACACACAGACACGCACACACAAAACGACTCAGTGTGTGACTGCATTAGTACCCTGCCATTCTCTCAGCCGTGGGTTACATGTTGCAGTGTAAATGATGAAAGGAACACGGTGAACTCTGGAGGGGGTGCCGAACCAGTAGTCATGCACACACACACATGTATAACCCAAACCCCGGCTCACTAAGCAAGAGAATGGCGAGCGTCAACTTGAGAAATGCACATTGAAGGATTTGTGAGGGAAGCGACAGTATGATAAGAGAGCTGGTAGCATCTTAATCTGAAACTACAGATGCAGTTGGCCTGTCGCTGCAAAAATAATCCCACGGCAACAGGATTTGACCGTTTCGTCCGTAAGGCTGCTTGATTGGTGGTTAGGCTATTTAACTGGTCAAAATAAGGTGAGATGAAAAGTGGAATGCTGTTAATATAACCACGTTTTTAGTGACTCGCGAAGCTCAACTGCATTTCCTCTGGCGCAGAAAAATGCTCAGGAACAAACGAGTGATCAAATGAAGGTCCTAAATCTCTATGTTCCATGAAATTGCAGGGTCAGTCAGTGACCACTTATCCATTCTATCAGGGCCCCCTCCAAGAAAAGAAGGAGACAGATAGTGATGACGTAATGCCTCTGCCCGTCACTGGCCAATACATCTATATGAGTCACGAAACAATGTGAAGGTATATGGTGGCCTTTTGCTGAAGTCGTCTTACTGCCACCTTCTACATTTCAGAGGGACATAAGAACATGTGCGTGTGTGTTTGTGTTTATGCTAGCGTGCATGCGGGTGGATGTGTACCAGTGGAGGCTCCTCAGAGGAGGAAGGGGAATTTCCAAAAATGTAAAATGGTAAAACATTGAAAAAGTTTTCCTTTTTAGATAAAACTATACTAAATATATTCACATCACCAAATAATTGATTAAAACACACTGTTTTGCAATGAAGGTCTATAGTAGCCTCAACAGCACTCTGTAGGGTAGCACCATGGTGTAGCTGGAGGACAGCTAGTTTCTGTCCTCCTCTGGGTACATTGACTTCAATACGAAACCTAAGAGACTCTTGGTTCTCACCCCCTTCCATAGACTTACACAGTAATTATGACAACTTCCAGGGAACGTCCTACAACCTATCAGAGCTCTTGCAGCATGAACTGACATTTTGTCCACCCAATCAAAGTATCAGAGAATTAATCTCTATAGATGTAGATACAGATATAGATGTATTGGCCATTCTGTACAGCACTTTGAGATATCAGCTGATGTAAGAAGGGCTTTATAAATACATTTGACTTGATTCTAGTACTGAAACCATAAGCAAACAGCTAGCTAGCATCGCCTGGTCACATAAAGCTGATGTGTTGTTCATTGAAGTCCACAAATGAAGGGAAAAGGTGAGAGGAGGAGAGTGCATAGAGGCTAGAATGAATACAACGTGGCTGCAATGAAAATGACCTGTGTTTTTGCGTGATCAAGGGTGTATTCATTCCACAGATTCTGTTGAAAAACTTTTTTTTAAACGGAAGCAAACGAAACAGGGATAAAAATACCTGAACTCGTCCTAAAGAAACTGTTTGGATTAATGATCAGCTAGATGCAGGCAAGAGTGTGCAAGGCGCTATTGCATGTGTCACTGTCTGTCCATGTGTCACTGTCTGTCACCTTAAAATGTTATCTCAGCCAGGGAGCACCTCCATTGTAAACTTTCATTCCTAGGCCAGGTTGTAGCAACCTCATGATGGGTAAAAGGAAAATTCCATTATCAGGTAGTAGCCTAAACCTATCCATGTTACATTGAACTGGGTGAAAGGAATGTGAACGACAGCCAGCCAATATGCTGCAATAGTATTAAGGCCGTGCTCATGAAAAGGTATTATTGTCCTCCCTCATCCTAAACGGCACTGATCGCCACTGGTGTATGTGGGTGTGTGCTCACGTGTCCATGTGTCAGTGTGTGTTATGCATAAGAAGCAAAGACGGAGCGTGTTTAAGTGCGTTTTAAAATAGGCTGTGTTTAAATGTGGATGAGGGCGGATTCATTTGTTCCAGCCTTCTTCCGTGCTGAGAGTGTACTGTGGTTCGCATGAATTATACGTCCAGCTTTTAGTAACTCACAGTTCCCTAATAGAGACCTCCATCCATTACTCATGGGAAAGCTCTACTTCTATACGGTAGCTACACATACGGTTTTATATATATATATCACTGCTCGCAACGGTAATGAATAAAAGAACACGTAACGAAGGGCAAACGAATGAATCCAATCCCAGCCAAATCAGCTCCCTGTGTTCCCTTGATGAGGCAGCAAGAATCGCTGTTTAACCCTGAGATTTAGACGAGGTGATGCAACAAATCCATATCTCCGTCCCTGACGGCTTCCTTTCGCTGCCCCCCCAAGAAACCTATTAATGCAAGGAGACGAGGCGGGAAAAAAATTGGAAGGGAACCCAGAAGGTAAAGAAACTCAATAAAGACGTATAAAATGAATAGTCTGACAATAAAACTGCACGTCTGCAGTAACTGTACATATTTCGATTGGCTTGGGAGATTAACAGGACGGGTATCTGGGTTAGGCCGTGGCACATTAAAAACAACATCATGTTTATGGTTGCAGAATTTCCACTAGGGCAGGGCGATACGGACTAAAAATCATATCTACATTTTATGAAACTTCTGGGCGATTCACAATATATATCTTGATTTCAACAACAACAACAACAACATCTAAATGAGCTTTGTTGTACAATTAAAAGTAAAATACATTGCATTTCAAACAGTCAGCAAACAGTCGGCTTCATAAATACATTTGATTGATTAATTGATTCTTGTAGCAGGTACAGTTGAATTCGGGAGGTTACATACACTTACGTTGGAGTCATTAAAACTCGTTTTTCAACCACGCCACAGATGTCTTGTTAACAAATTTAACAAACTACTTTGTGCATGAAACAAGTAATTTTTCCAACAATTGTTCACAGTCAGATTATTTCACTTTCATCATAATTCACTGTAACACAATTCCAGTGGGTCAACAGTTTATATATACTAAGTTGTAAATTGTGCCTGTGTACCTGTGGATGTATTTCAAGGCCTACCTTCAAACTCAGTGCGTCTTTGCTTGACATCACGGGAAAATCAAAAGAAATCAGCCAAGACCTCGGAAAAAAAACTCTACTAGTCTGGTTCATCCTTGGGAGCAATTTCCAAATGCCTGAAGGTACCACATTCTTCTGTATAAACAATAGTACGCAAGTATAAACACCATGGGACCACGCAGCCGTTATACCGCTAAGGAAGGAGACACGTTCTGTCTCCTAGAGATGTACGTACTTTGGTGCGAAAAGTGCAAATCAATCCCAGAACAACAGCAAAGCACCAAATTACCTTGTAAAGATGCTGAAGGAAACCGGTACAAAAGTATCGATTTCACAGTAAAACGAGTCCTGCATCAACATAACCTGAAAGGAAGAAGCCACAGCTCCAAAACCGCCATAAAACAGCCAGACTACAGTTTGCAACTGCACATGGGGACAAAGATCGTACTTTTTGTAGAAATGGCCTCTGGTCTGATGAAACAAAAATAGAACTGTTTGGTCATAATGACCATCGTTATGTTTGGAGGAAAAAGTGGGAGGCTTGCAAGCCGCAGAACACTACCCCAACCGTGAAGCACAATTCACTGCAGGATGGACTGGTGCACTTCACAAAATAGATGGCATCGTGAGGATGGAAAATGATGTGGATATATTGAAGCAACATCTCAAGACATCTGTCAGGAAGTTAAAGCTTGGTCGCAAATGGGTCTTCCGAATGGACAATGACTCCATGCATACTTCCAAAGTTGTGGCAAAATGACACACAGCCCTCACCTCAATCCTATAGAGAACCATGCCCCAGGACTACCTGACATGATGACTCCTTGCTGTCCCCAGTCCACCTGGCCATGCTGCTGCTCCAGTTTCAACTGGCCTGGGCCCTAGGACCATGTCCCAGGACTACCTGACATGAGGACTCCTTGCTGTCCCCAGTCCACCTGGCCATGCTCCTTCTCCAGTTTCAACTGTTCTGCCTTACTATTATTCAACCATGCTGGTCATTTATGAACATTTGAACATCTTGGCCACGTTCTGTTATAATCTCCACCCGGCACAGCCAGAAGAGGACTGGCCACCCCACATATGCTCTCTCTAATTCTCTCTTTCTTTCTCTCTCTCGGAGGACCTGAGCCCTAGGACCGTGCCCCAGGACTACCTGACATGATGGCTCCTTGCTGTCCCCAGTCCACCTGACTGTGCTGCTGCTCCAGTTTCAACTGTTCTGCCTTATTATTATTTGACCATGCTGGTCATTTATGAACATTTGAACATCTTGGTCATTTTCTGTTATAATCTCTACCCGGCACAGCCAGAAGAGGACTGGCCACCCCACATAGCCCGGTTCCTCTCTAGGTTTCTTCCTAGGTTTTGGCCTTTCTAGGGAGTTTTTCCTAGCCACCGTGCTTTTACACCTGCATTGTTTGCTGTTTGGGGTTTTAGGCTGGGTTTCTGTACAGCACTTTGAGATATCAGCTGATGTACGAAGGGCTATATAAATAAATTTGATTTGATTTGATTTGATTTGATGTGTGGGCAGAACGGAAAAAGCGTGTGTGCGCAAGGAGACTTACAAACCTGATTCGGTTACACCAGCTCTGTCAGGAGAAATGGGATGAAATTCACCCATCTTATTGTGGGAAGCTTGTGGAAGGCTACCCTAAACATTTGACCCAAGTTAAACCATTTAAAGGCAATGCTACCAAATACTAATTGAGTGTATGTAAACTTCTGACCCACTGGGAATGTGATGAAAGAAATAAAAGCTGAAAAAAATCATTCTCTCTACTATTATTCTGACATTTCACATTCTTCAAATAAAGTGGCGATCCTAACTGACCTAAGACAGGGAATCTTTAATAGGATTAAATGTCAGGAATTGTGAAAAACTGAGTTTAAATGTATTTGGCCAAGGTGTATGTAAACTTCCGACTTCAACTGTATTATAGAATTTAAAACACAGGTCTCATAAATAATCTCTCAAGCACAAGCCCACGTGCTAGTAAGCAGCCAGCTAATATTTATGTTTCAAGTTTAGCCAACTTGGATCTATTTGCTAGCAACAAGGTTGAAAAGTTCTGAACAAGTTCTCCAACTGTTTGATCAGCATGTTAGCCTGTCCACTTTGTTCAGATGCTGAAATCAAGTGGCCTACTTTACTTCTCAGAATGAGACTTGAGTTGCCAATTCCTTGTATAATTGTGTTTTATGCTGATTGAGCATTTATAAAACACAGTCTAGACAGCTAGTACAACAGTCTTTGACTAAAACGCCTTGTTTTGGTCTTCCTGTAATTAAACGGTGATGCTGTAGCAATCAGCTTAATGAGGGTGTATCGAGTAAGACATGACCGTCCGTGGTGAAGGGCCTCATGGGCAGGCTCCATCAGGGATGACCACGGGATGCCTCAACCTTGGAATCCATGTGTGTCAAATCAATAGGACAGACATTACCATAACTACTACACTACACGCAGACCTTCACTGCTCCTCAGTGATCCTCATATTAAATACAGTAGAAAGGCACTCTGTTCCCAGCAATATCTCAGCAAATAGACAAGAAGGCAGTAAGGCTGTACGGCCATAGAGATAATACACTGAACAAAAATATAAACACAGCATGCAACAATTTCTGAAATGTTTACGGAGTTAGAGTTCATATTAGGAAATAATTCAACTGGGCCCACCCACTCGGCAGCCAGGCTGTGGAGGTCCCGGGCTGGCGAGGGTACATGTGGTGTGTGGTTGTGAGGCTGGCTGAACATACTGCCAAATTCTTGACATGCCAAACCTGTCAGGTGGATGGATTATTTTGGAGAAATACTCATTAACAGGGTTGTAAAAAAAATGTGTGCACATGATTTGAGAGAAATAAGCTTTTTGTGCGTATGGGACATTTCTTTGATTTTTCTATTTCAGCTCATGAAACACTTGGACCAACGAAAAAAACAACGTTTCTGGAAGTATATCAGCTAGCTGGTGTGTTCTGCCGGCTGTCCACGACGGCACATTTAACCATCCGCCAGACGGCGACCTCATTTCGACTGTCAACATAATGCGTCGAACGGTGCCGTTTCACACCGATGAGACAAGACATGGACATCAGATTTAGCAAACAGTCCCGCAGGAACAAGCATTGCTGAGCAAGACAATTGTTTGCTCTTTCTCTTGTTCTCCCTAAAGCTGAGGGACATTTCATTTCATGCCCCTTAGACAACGCAGCCTTTCCCAGCAGCCCTCGGAGGCATCCCGGGCTGACTCGCTGTCACTTCAGACTTTAGGCTGCGACTCAACTTGCTCACCCCATTCCCTATATAGTGCACTGCTTTTGGCCAGGGACCACAGGGCTATAAGGTCTGCGCCCCGATGGACACTGGTCAAAAGTAGTGCACTGTATAGGGAATAGGGTGCCATTTGGAATACAGGCGTTGACTTCCTGACGCCTGTGTCCTGTTCTGCGGCACAAGGACTTCTGTAATTTCATGAAGCCACGCTTAGGAAAGGGGCTGTTACACAGCCTGCCCAACAGGATAACAAGTAGCTGTGCTTTCTAAATGCTAAATCTCTCAACCCAGATGTTTGCCAACAAATTCCCCACACACTGCAAACGCACACACATAAACAGAAGGACATGTGAGCAGACTTGGAGCCACAACAGGAGGGCCCAATTATGTGCCCATAAAGATGCCCGGGACTGGCGGTAGCCAACACCAACCAGCTGCTGCCAGCTTCTCACAGGAGACAAAGGCTTCTACTACTACAGAGGGATGTGCATGTGTGTGTATGTTAGTGTGCCAGTGGAGGGGGGTCGGGCATTGTAAATACAACCCATATTTCTGTTTATTGATTTTCCCCTTTGCACTTTAACTATTTGCACATCATTACACCACTTTATAAAGACATTATGTGACATTTGAAATGGCTTTATTCTTTTGGAACTACTGTGAGTGTAATGTTTACTGTTCATTTTGTTTATTATCTACTCCACTTGCTTTGGCAATGTTAACATATGTTTCCCATGCCAATAAAGCCCTTCAATTGAATTGAACTGAGAGGGGGGGGGGAGAAAGAGACAGACGCCCCTCCAATTCAGCGTTGTTTTTTTGTTGAAGAGATAAACATTGCCAAGGCAACACGTGGCTGTACCGTAATGTACCAAACGTAATGTACCAAACGGCCCCAGTCCCTTTCGGAACAAACACAAGAGAACACACATCCGTAATGTACCAAACGGCCCCAGTCCCTTTCAGAACAAACACAAGAGAACACACATCCGTAATGTACCAAACGGCCCCAGTCCCTTTCAGAACAAACACAAGAGAACACACATCCGTAATGTACCAAACGGCCCCAGTCCCTTTCAGAACAAACACAAGAGAACACACATCCGTAATGTACCAAACGGCCCCAGTCCCTTTCAGAACAAACACAAGAGAACACACATCCGTAATGTACCAAACGGCCCCAGTCCCTTTCAGAACAAACACAAGAGAACACACATCCGTAATGTACCAAACGGCCCCAGTCCCTTTCAGAACAAACACAAGAGAACAAACAAAGACAAAGTGAAGGAGGAGACCGAAGTAGTTGATGTGGTGCAGTTTGAATACATGGGTTATAGTAGACCTAGGTTCAGATTCTAGGCAAAATCATTTTACAGCGAGCTCAAAAAGTATTGGGACAGTGACATGTTGTTGTTGTTGTTTTGGCTCTGTACTCCAGTACATTGTATTTGAAATGATCATAAGGTTAAAGTGCAGACGGTCAGCTTTAATTTGAGGGTATTTCGATCCATATCAGGTGAACAGTTTAGAAATTACACCACTTTTTGTACATAGTCCACATAAATACTACACTTGCTTTTCTAAAGTCTACTAACCTTGACAGCAGGCATGCCATCTAAGATAGTTAGACAAGCTGGCTACTCTAAGCTCAAATGGCGTCTTGGTAGCTAGTTCGGAGGTTTGGGGATTGGGACTGTTGGATTATAGCTTGAAATCAATACATTCTAGTAAGGTAACAGGAATAAGTATTGAATAAGTAGCCAAATACATTTACACTCAGTTTTTCACCATTCCTGACATTTAATCCAAGTCAATATTCTCTGTTTTAGGTCAGTTAGGATCACCGTTTTATTTTAAGAATGTGACATTTCAGAATTTTAGAAGAGAGAATGATTTATTTCAGCTTTAATTTCTTTCATCACATTCCCAGTGGGTCAGAAGTTTACATACACTCAATTAGTATTTGGTAGCATTGCCTTTAAAAGTGTTTAACTTGGGTCAAACGTTTCGGGTAGCCTCCCACAAGTTTCCCACAATAAGATGGATGAATTTCGGCCCCTTCCTCCTGACAGAGCTGGAAGGCCCGTGTGCTCACTGCCCAATGCCGAGCTGGACCAGCACAACACCTGCTCAGACACCTGGAGGTAGAGATGCAGCAGTAGAGTATCATTTAATCAGGGTTACATCAGGGTTATATCAGGTTACTGTACCGTTAAGGTATTCACCATCACATCACTGTATAAATAGAGATGGTAAGCAGTAAAAGCAATCTTTTAAATGGGTGATCTACATCTGATTATGCTGCAGTGGTGTTGTTAGGCTAACCTTTTCTCTCTCTCTCTCTCTCTCTCTCTTTTATTGCAGATCAATAATATTAAATGCCATGCAGCGACTCCTCTCCAGACCACTGGTCAATGGACCCTAAATACTTATTGTACTGTGCAGATGTTTAATTTTCCGCTTGCAGAACTCCAAGCTTTACACTTCCCAATGTCCGTCCAGCAGAAATGCTCCTGCTGCCATCGGTTGTATCGCTGTGTGTGTGCGCGTGTAATGTAGAGAGGCGGTGACGGGAGACAGGGTATGCACCCTGAAGCACTGCTAGCAGTGGGACATTGCATTCAGCGTTAATAAAAGTGTCTAGGGGGACAAGCCCCTTACTATCACACACAGACACATTCTCTCAAACACACGGCCACGCCACATGCTTCCTGTCAGATACAGATGATGTTTAACCCTGAGCAGTGTGCATAGCCATCCTTGCTGAATAATGCAGCAGGACGTTTAAGCTCCTGTGTAAAGGGCATTGTGTGGGTAAAGCTCAGGGGAGCGAGAGAGAGAGAAGGGGGTAGAGAGAGAGAGAGAGGGAGAGAGGGGAGTGGTACAGCTAGAGAGGTACAACTCGAGAGAGGTACAACTAGAGAGAGGTACAGCTAGAGAGAGGTACAGCTAGAGAGGTACAACTAGAGAGGTACAACTAGAGAGAGGTACAACTAGAGAGAGATACAGCTAGAGAGAGGTACAGCTAGAGATGTACAACTAGAGAGAGGTACAACTAGAGAAAGGTACAGCTAGAGAGGTACAACTCGAGAGAGGTACAACTAGAGAGAGGTACAGCTAGAGAGAGGTACAGCTAGAGAGAGGTACAGCTAGAGAGGTACAACTAGAGAGGTACAACTAGAGAGGTACAACTAGAGAGAGGTACAGCTAGAGAGAGGTTGTAGTTAGAGAGAGGTACAGCTAGAGAGGTACAACTAGAGAGAGGTACAGCTAGAGGGAGGTACAGCTAGAGCGGTACAGCTAGAGAGGTACAACTAGAGAGAGGTACAGCTAGAGAGGTACAGCTAGAGAGGTACAGCTAGAGAGGTACAGCTAGAGAGAGGTACAGCTAGAGAGAGATATAGTTAGAGAGAGGTATAGTTAGAGAGAGGTACAGCTAGAGAGAGGTACAGCTATAGAGAGGTATAACTAGAGAGGTACAGCTATAGAGAGGTACAGCTAGAGAGGTACAACTGGAGAGAGGTACAACTCGAGAGAGGTACAACTAGAGAGAGGTACAGCTAGAGAGAGGTACAACTAGAGAGGTACAACTAGAGAGAGGTACAACTAGAGAAAGGTACAGCTAGAGAGGAACACAGCTAGAGGGGTACAGCTTGAGAGGTACAACTAGAGAGAGGTACAGCTAGAGAGAGGTTGTAGTTAGAGAGAGGTACAGAAATAGAGAGGTACAGCTAGAGAGGTACAACTAGAGAGAGGTACAGCTAGAGAGAGGTTGTAGTTAGAGAGAGGTACAGCTATAGAGAGGTACAGCTAGAGAGAGGTACAACTAGAGAGAGGTACAACTAGAGAGAGGTTGTAGTTAGAGAGAGGTACAACTAGAGAGAGGTACAGCTAGAGAGAGGTTGTAGTTAGAGAGAGGTACAGCTATAGAGAGGTACAGCTAGAGAGGTACAACTAGAGAGGTACAACTAGAGAGAGGTACAACTAGAGAGAGGTACAGCTAGAGCGGTACAGCTAGAGAGGTACAACTAGAGAGGTACAGCTAGAGGGGTACAGCTTCAGAGGTACAACTAGAGAGAGGTACAACTAGAGAGAGGTACAGCTAGAGGGAGGTACAGCTAGAGCGGTACAGCTAGAGAGGTACAACTAGAGAGAGGTACAGCTAGAAGGAGGTACAGCTAGAGCGGTACAGCTAGAGAGAGGTACAGCTAGAGAGAGGTTGTAGTTAGAGAGAGGTACAGCTAGAGAGGTACAACTAGAGAGAGGTACAGCTAGAGGGAGGTACAGCTAGAGCGGTACAGCTAGAGAGGTACAACTAGAGAGAGGTACAGCTAGAGAGGTACAGCTAGAGAGGTACAGCTAGAGAGAGGTACAGCTAGAGAGAGATATAGTTAGAGAGAGGTATAGTTAGAGAGAGGTACAGCTAGAGAGAGGTACAGCTATAGAGAGGTATAACTAGAGAGGTACAGCTATAGAGAGGTACAGCTAGAGAGGTACAACTGGAGAGAGGTACAACTAGAGAGAGTTACAACTAGAGAGAGGTACAGCTAGAGAGAGGTACAACTAGAGAGGTACAACTAGAGAGAGGTACAACTAGAGAAAGGTACAGCTAGAGAGGTACAGCTAGAGGGGTACAGCTTGAGAGGTACAACTAGAGAGAGGTACAGCTAGAGAGAGGTTGTAGTTAGAGAGAGGTACAGAAATAGAGAGGTACAGCTAGAGAGGTACAACTAGAGAGAGGTACAGCTAGAGAGAGGTTGTAGTTAGAGAGAGGTACAGCTATAGAGAGGTACAGCTAGAGAGAGGTACAACTAGAGAGAGGTACAACTAGAGAGAGGTTGTAGTTAGAGAGAGGTACAGCTATAGAGAGGTACAACTAGAGAGAGGTACAGCTAGAGAGAGGTTGTAGTTAGAGAGAGGTACAGCTATAGAGAGGTACAACTAGAGAGGTACAACTAGAGAGAGGTACAGCTAGAGAGAGGTTGTAGTTAGAGAGAGGTACAGCTATAGAGAGGTACAGCTAGAGAGAGGTACAACTAGAGAGAGGTTGTAGTTAGAGAGAGGTACAGCTATAGAGAGGTACAGCTAGAGAGGTACAACTAGAGAGGTACAACTAGAGAGAGGTACAGCTAGAGCGGTACAGCTAGAGAGGTACAACTAGAGAGAGGTACAGCTAGAGGGAGGTACAGCTAGAGAGGTACAACTAGAGAGGTACAGCTAGAGGGGTACAGTTTGAGAGGTACAACTAGAGAGAGGTACAGCTAGAGGGAGGTACAGCTAGAGCGGTACAGCTAGAGAGGTGCAACTAGAGAGAGGTACAGCTAGAGGGAGGTACAGCTAGAGCGGTACAGCTAGAGAGAGGTACAGCTAGAGAGAGGTTGTAGTTAGAGAGAGGTACAGCTAGAGCGGTACAGCTAGAGAGAGGTACAGCTAGAGAGAGGTACAGCTAGAGAGAGGTATAGTTAGAGGTACAGCTAGAGAGAGGTACAGCTAGAGAGAGGTTGTAGTTAGAGAGAGGTACAGCTATAGAGAGGTACAACTAGAGAGAGGTACAACTAGAGAGAGGTACAACTAGAGAGAGGTACAACTAGAGAGGTACAGCTAGAGGGGTACAGCTTGAGAGGTATAACTAGAGAGAGGTACAACTAGAGAGAGGTACAGCTAGAGAGAGGTACAACTAGAGAGAGGTACAACTAGAGAGAGGTACAGCTAGAGAGAGGTACAGCTAGAGAGGTACAGCTAAAGAGGTACAACTAGAGAGAGGTACAGCTAGAGAGGTACAACTAGAGAAAGGTACAGCTAGAGAGGTACAGCTAGAGGGGTACAGCTTGAGAGGTACAACTAGAGAGAGGTACAACTAGAGAGAGGTACAGCTATAGAGAGGTACAACTAGAGAGAGGTACAGCTAGAGAGAGGTTGTAGTTAGAGAGAGGTACAGCTATAGAGAGGTACAGCTAGAGAGGTACAACTAGAGAGGTACAACTAGAGAGAGGTATAGCTAGAGCGGTACAGCTAGAGAGGTACAACTAGAGAGAAGTACAGCTAGAGAGGTACAACTAGAGAGAGGTACAGCTAGAGGGAGGTACAGCTAGAGAGGTACAACTAGAGAGGTACAGCTAGAGGGGTACAGCTTGAGAGGTACAACTAGAGAGAGGTACAACTAGAGAGAGGTACAGCTAGAGGGAGGTACAGCTAGAGCGGTACAGCTAGAGAGGTACAACTAGAGAGAGGTACAGCTAGAGGGAGGTACAGCTAGAGCGGTACAGCTAGAGAGAGGTACAGCTAGAGAGAGGTTGTAGTTAGAGAGAGGTACAGCTAGAGCGGTACAGCTAGAGAGAGGTACAGCTAGAGAGAGGTACAACTAGGGAGGTACAGCTAGAGGGAGGTACAACAACTAGAGAGGTACTAGAGAGAGGTATAGTTAGAGGTACAGCTAGAGAGAGGTACAGCTAGAGAGATTTTGTAGTTAGAGAGAGGTACAGCTATAGAGAGGTACAACTAGAGAGAGGTACAACTAGAGAGAGGTACAACTAGAGAGAGGTACAACTAGAGAGGTACAGCTAGAGGGGTACAGCTTGAGAGGTATAACTAGAGAGAGGTACAACTAGAGAGAGGTACAGCTAGAGAGAGGTACAACTAGAGAGAGGTACAACTAGAGAGAGGTACAGCTAGAGAGGTACAGCTAAAGAGGTACAACTAGAGAGAGGTACAGCTAGAGAGGTACAACTAGAGAGGTACAGCTAGAGAGAGGTACAGCTAGAGAGAGGTACAGCTAGAGAGGTACAACTAGAGAAAGGTACAGCTAGAGATGTACAACTAGAGAGAGGTACAACTAGAGAAAGGTACAGCTAGAGAGCTACAGCTAGAGGGGTACAGCTTGAGAGGTACAACTAGAGAGAGGTACAACTAGAGAGAGGTACAGCTAGAGAGAGGTACAGCTAGAGAGAGGTACAGCTAGAGAGAGGTACAGCTAGAGAGAGGTACAGCTAGAGAGGTACAACTAGAGAGAGGTACAACTAGAGAGAGGTACAGCTAGAGAGGTACAACTAGAGAGGTACAGCTAGAGAGGTACAACTAGAGAGGTACAACTAGAGAGAGGTACAACTAGAGAGGTACAACTAGAGAGGTACAACTAGAGAGGTACAACTAGAGAGGTACAACTAGAGAGAGGTACAGCTAGAGAGGTACAACTAGAGAGAGGTATAATCCTAATAATAACACTACAACCCCCTTCGCACACACACACACACATGCAGAGAGACAACCACTCCCTCCACTTGATCAATACAAAGGAGATGATTGTGGACTACAGGAAAATGAGGGCCGAGCATGCCCCCATTCTCAACGACTGGGCTGTAATGGAGCAGGTTGAAAGCTTCGAGTTCCTTGGTGTCCACATCACCAACAAACTGACATGGTCCAAGCACACCAAGACAGTTGTGTAGAGGGCATGACAACACCTTTTCCCGCTCAGGAGACTGAAAAGATTTGGCATGGGTCCTCAGATCCTCAAAAAGTTCTACAGCTGCACCATCGGGAGCATGGTTGCATCACTGCCTGGTATGGCATCTGTTGTATGGCATTCTCCGACCGCAGGGCATTACAGAAGGTAGTGCATACGGCCAGTACATCACTGGGGCCAAGCTTCCTGACATCCAGGACCTCTATACCAGTGTCAGAGGAAAGCCCTAAAAATTGTCAAAGACTCCAGCCACTCTAGTCATAGACTGTTCTCTCTGCTACCGCACGGTAAGCAGTACCAGAGAGCCAAGTACAGGGGGTACCGGTACAAAGTCTAACATGTGCGCCCGCACATTGACTTTGTACCGGTACCCCCTGTACATATTACCTCAATGACCTTGACTAACATGTGTCCCCGCACATTGACTTTGTACCGGTACCCCCTGTACATATTACCTCAATGACCTTGACTAACATGTGCCCCCGCACATTGACTTTGTACCGGTACCCCCTGTACATAGACTTGTTACTGTTATTTTATTGTTGCTCTTTAATTATTTGTTACTTTTCTATTTTCTTCTTTTTTTCATTTGTATTTGTATTTATTTGTTGTTTACTTCAGTTTATTTATTAAAAACTTTAACACTTTCTTCAAACTGCATTGTTGATAAAGTGCTTGTAAGTAAGCATTTCACTGTTGTATTTGGCGTATGTGACAAACACAATTTGCTTTGCTTTGATTTGACAAACACACACACACCCACATCCACACACACACACCCACGTCCACACACACACACACACGTCCACACACACTCAGATAGGCACACACAGACACATACACAGTCATGAAGTGAAGGTCAAATGTCCCTTTAGATAACCACACGGTGGAATGAAGACAGAGAGAGGGCAATGGGGCCAAGGCAGAGCGATGGCCTTCTCGGAGATGACCAACTGAGTCAGACAGACATACACTCGCCCACCGAGACCATCCCCAGTACCAGGGGCAAGGGGGAACGGAGAGCAACATAACACTCAATGGACAGCAATGTATCACTGGGAACCATGATGGGGAGAGGAGAGCATGGAATATGAAGTGTACAGAGCAGCATGTTGTGTGTAGGATATTAGTCCAGCAAAATAGCCCATCATCCCTCTCAAATAGCGCTTACAGACTAATGTATGGGTCGAGGTTTTTCCCAGGTGTGGATGATTTAAATGAAGGTTCTTTTGTCGTTATTAAAATGCCCTTTTTGGTCTAAACACAATCCGGAGAGCATGTGGCGTGGCCGTGTGTAGGATTAGCCTGGTTTAAAATTGCCTCTTGGATGGGTTTCAGTCAGCAGGGCACACATGCACGCGCGCACGCACGCACACACACACACACACACACACACACACACACACACACACACACACACACACACACACACACACACACACACACACACACACACACACACACACACACACACACACACACACACACACACACACACACACACACACACACACACACACACACACACTCTTCTCAAGGCAGTGTTACCTCGAAGAGGTCAGAGCCCAGTAGCAGGACTGGAGATGTGCCATTTTCATCCAGGCTTGTTCGCAGACGCCCACGCTCCCTTATTATGTCCCTCGGAGAGCAACGCACAGTGCCTAAGCCTGTGGATGAGTGTTCTGGAGCAACAGAGAAAGAGGAAGGGAGAGAGAGGTGGTGGGAGGACAGAGATAGAGAGGGGGAGACACAAAGAGAGAGCGCGAGAGAGAAAGCGAGTGATCGTGAGAGAGACGGAGGGGGGATGTCTGAGAAAGGGAAAAGGGTCAGAGAGAGCGAGAGAAAGAGCGAGAGAGAAAGAGCGAGAGAGAAAGAGCGAGAGAGAAAGCGAGAGAGACAGAGAGAGACGGAGGGGGGCATGTCTGAGAAAGGGAAAAGGGTCAGAGAGAGCGAGAGAAAGAGCGAGAGAGAAAGAGCGAGAGAGAAAGCGAGAGAGACAGAGAGAGACGGAGGGGGGCATGTCTGAGAAAGGGAAAAGGGTCAGAGAGAGCGAGAGAAAGAGCGAGAGAGAAAGAGCGAGAGAGAAAGCGAGAGAGACAGAGAGAGACGGAGGGGGGATGTCTGAGAAAGGGAAAAGGGTCAGAGAGAGCGAGAGAAAGAGCGAGAGAGAAAGAGCGAGAGAGAAAGCGAGAGAGACAGAGAGAGACGGAGGGGGGATGTCTGAGAAAGGGAAAAGGGTCAGAGAGAGCGAGAGAAAGAGCGAGAGAGAAAGAGCGAGAGAGAAAGCGAGAGAGACAGAGAGAGACGGAGGGGGGATGTCTGAGAAAGGGAAAAGGGTCAGAGAGAGCGAGAGAAAGAGCGAGAGAGAAAGAGCGAGAGAGAAAGAGCGAGAGAGAAAGCGAGAGAGAGACACTCGCACTTTGCGACAACTGCTGATGTAAAAAGGGCTTTATAAAGTACATTTGATTGATTGATTTGAGCGATATAGTTAGAGAGCGCCAGAGAGAAAAAGTGAGAAAGAAAGAACGGAACCAGCTTGTAGCCTAACTGTGTCATTATCAATGGAAGTACGGAGTGCCTACTGAGACGGTGGCTTGGGACTATTTCTGCCTGCCATGATTCAGCACATCATCAGGCCCCATCAGGCCAGCCCCTCAGTGGAACTCAACACCAGCAGCAGGAGCGTCACAACCACTCCACCTTAGTGACAGTTATGTGCTTCTGAGCCACTCCCAATACTTCAAATCCTTATTGCCCCACCTCTATGTTAGGCTTCGTCAGAATTATGTTTTTTTATGTTGCTCCTTTCCTTTCATTTCTCTCTCTCTGTCAGTCTGTCTCTCTCTCCATCTCTCTCTCTCTCTCTCTCTCTCTCTCTTCTTCTCCTTATATACTTTCTGGCTCTCTTTCTCTCTCACTGTTTACATCACTCAGGGTTTGGAATGTCGCTTGGTTCCCTTTTCAGAGGGAGGGGAGTGAGAGAGAGACTTTAAATCAACCGCGGTCAAAGGAAGATGGGTGGATGGAAGGATGAGAGGGAGGGAAAGATGGAGGGAGGGAAGGAGGGAAGCGTGTCGCGACAGAGGGCCCATTGAATCACTTAATTAAGTGGATCAATCAGACCACGGGAAAAGTTCACACTAGGTCCGTCGATCATTTTCACACCCCCCCAAACCTCCAGATACAGACGTCGCTTAACTAATGTTTAATGCACTGATGCTAAAATGCTTCAAATGCTTTTGTTGGAAATAAACAACCACTAATCATCACAAACAGAAATAAATAGATGGATCAACTATGACTCTATTGTTGTCGATAGACAGGGTTAGATGTTCTTCAACAGTACAGTGCAGCACAGCCGAGCAACTGGCGCAGTAGTTGTCCTTGGTGGTTTTAACGCTAACTGGTAGCTTCCATTCAACCACACGCAGAGAAGAAAAGAAAAGGACAGGTGGCTACAAATTAAATGAGGTACAAGGAGTGCTGCTTACTCCTTAATCACGTCTCTTGTGAGCAGATCTGAGAAAGCCACTGTTCGATCTCCCAGGTCTCCTTTCAGGAAGACATGCCTCTGTTTTGTTACCTAACAGATGGCTAGAATGTGCGTACTACTCTTCCACACACCACACCCCTCGTCTATCAATCCACAAAACCCGCACACTCCCCAAAATCACACACAGGCTCTTTTTTTTGGTGTGGATATCTTCAAAGCCTCCTATTTGAAGTTAATACTTCGGATGTATGACCCAGACATTAGTCTGCCGCTGCCACTTCATTAAGCAACCATCGAGAACATGGCACCCTCCGACGTTTCCAATTTCAGAGAGATCCTCACCAATTTCAGCTGCTGAAAGGACTTGATGAACGCATCTGTCTGGCGAATACAAAGGAAGTGCAGGTCTATCAATCACTTCCGGGTCTTTCTTACGGGAGTATCGGTGAGGAATTTTGGACAGGGCCGTGGAAACGCCATCTATCATCAGCATGTAACCTCGGACACAAGCTGTTGCCTGATCCGGAGTCGCCACAGTGAATGCGTATGAATCAACAGTGTCTTGAGGGCCATTCCACAGAGAGATGTTCACCTGTGCAGTCCCACTTCTGATGTGTGCAGGCCCATGATTTGCTACTCACCACATTATCAGACCAGCAAAAAGGAGTTCATAGCTTATAGCCTCGTTATGACCAGAAAAGTCTCCTGACTCCATGTGACATGCAGAGCATATGTATTCTATAGTAGCAGTGAACCAGTAGTTCATGCAGGGGTCATTCTCTGCAAGATTGGCTGGTGTGGATCGGGGGCACCAGTGAGTGGAAAGGGGTCTGTGGGAGACGGTTTGAGTGTGGCAAGGGAGCGTGACCAAAGTGTGTACGGTTAGAATGCGACAACCCGTATAGCAGAGACACGCTTGGGAGCAGGCAGCCAGCCATCTGTGGGGTCAAGGGGTAAACTATAGTCCATGCTCTGATAAACTCCACACAGAACCCTAAACGCCTGAATCCTCACCTCTCATACTGTGAAGAGGAAACTTGGTATCAGAGAGAAAATGGTCAAACTTGGTATCAGAGAGAAAATGGTAAAACTTGATATCAGAGAATTCAAAATAAAATAAACTTTATATCAGAGAGATTGGACAGAATGTAATTTGTTTAACTATAAGCAGAGCATATCAATTATAACATTAAGCAATTGGCTCTGATTTGTGATACACTGAATGCTTTCTTCCCTTTAAGTTGCATTTATTAAGATGGTCCTTTGCTGAAACACGTCCAAACGAGTCAATATGGAAATGTTACGATGGCCAAACAACTTCTGATTTGATCTGTGAGTAGCTCTTTCTCCCTCATCTACTTCGACCTGTGGCGAACACACAGCCGTCAAGAGACGCTGCCTGGTCATCTGAAGAAAAGAGCTGAGCAGAGCTGCTGAGGACAAGTCTACAGACAACAGTTGAAGCCCAAGAGGGATGCTCCATTCACATACAACTCATTGGCAAGAGTGACTGTATCAGACATGTGCATGGTCAGCCCACCATGGCAGACATAGACTAAACAAGAAGTAGGACCTTCTCTTAAACATGTCACCTGACCATGAACAACTCTGGACACTAGTTATATAGGCCCTGGTTACAGCCATACCACATGGTTAGGAGGAAAAAACTCCCGGCTCTAAGTACAGATGGAACTACAACGGGCCGTGTGAAGTCACGGTATCCAGTCGACGTGTCAGATTCAATATCTATTATGAGCTAGCCTGCTGTAAGTTGCACGTTGTCATTTGACAGAGTTTGAGGACCACAGCCGACTCTGATAAGCCCGGGGAAGCTCAGACACGACTTGTAATGAGGTGAACACCCTGAAATGGAGTTCTAATCTGCTGGACAGACAGACAGACAGCGTCCGGGCCTCTAGATGGCAGACGACAGGAAACTGGAGCTCTGAACCATCGCGTTCTTCTTCTTTCTTTTGTCTTGTGTTTTTTTTCTTCGTCCTTGTTACTTTTTGTGTCACTTTGTTATTGATCACCGCGTTGTTGCAGTTAGAGCCTGAGATATTTCACTGTACCTGCACATGTGACAGTAAAACCTGAAAATATCAGGAGATGTAGAATATAGAGACGGGCAAGACGCAAGTGGGGTATATACAGCTCCACCAATTAGACAGACCACAAGCAGAGATCTAAAGTTGTGGCCCCTCAGGGCCACCGAACCAGAGGGCTGTAAGATTCTCAGTAAGGAGAAATGTAGGCTACACACAGAGGGAATAGGGAGGTCATTTCTAGTCCAATCCAGAATGCGGTTGCTTGCCTCCAACGAAATGTGTCGGCCTCTACTATGTGCGATTGGATTACAGCAGTTGTAATGTCTTACAAAGTCTCCGGGTGGAACGATCTCAACGTAGGGCGGACGCCACAGTATTCATCTGTGTTTGTGGAGACAGAGATGACGGTACGAAATATCTGGTTGGTTTAGTAGAATGTGCGACCACGCCCCCCCCCCCCCCCCCCCACACACACCATTACAGTCTCAATCCAAATGCATCTCATTCAGAAAGACACACGCAAATCTAATACTTTGATTTGTGGGCGTGGTATAATGGAGTGGGAAATTCAAGGTGACGAGATCACGTAAAACAGACTAATAAAATCCTGTCGTAGCTGAGACAGGAAACGCTCATATACAAGAATATAATACAGAATACTGTATGGACAGGAAGGACATGGAGCTTCCTTTGGCTTTAACCTCAACGAGAACACACTTCTAAATCTCCAGAGAATATGGGAAACGCACACAGTACCGGACTAGGCTTCATGATCTGAGGACAATCAATGTCAAGTCAGACCAAACAGAGAGTTAGGACAGTCAATCGTTGTTCTGACAGCCAATGAGATGTTTGAAATGAACCCCCTAATCGAGAGCGTCTAGCACCTGCCGAATGGACTGAAGAGTCGCTGATCTGATGAAATGAAGCCCCAGGTAAAAACATCTTTCACAGGAGATCAACTCTCCCGCACATATAGTGAAACAACACTTGCTATAAACGTTGACTGAGACACTTCCTCTATTAGTATTTACTTCCTTTCCTCATCTAAAGTGGAATTTCAGGAATTTAGTCATTAACAACAAACAAAACGACATACAGTACCAGTCAAAAGTTTGGACTACATTGTAGAATAATAGTGAAGACATCAAAACTATGAAATACCACATGTAACCAAAAAAAAGTGTTAAACAAATCAAAATGTATTTTATATTTGAGATTCTTCAAAGTACCTGTGCTTTGCCTTGATGACAGCTTTGAACACTCTTGGAATTCTCTCAACCAGCTTCATGAGGTAGTCACCTGGAATGCATTAGGTGTACTTTGTTAAAAGTTCATTTGTAGAATTGCATTCCTTCTTAATGTGTTTGAGACAATCAGTTGTGTTGTGACAAAGTAGGGAAGGTATACGGAAGATATTTGGTAAAAGACCAAGTCCATATTATGGCAAAAACAGCTCAAATAAGCAAAGAAAAGCTATAGTCCTCATTACTCTAAGACATGACGATCAGTCAATTCTGAAAAATGTCAAGAACTTTCAAAGGCTCTTCAAGTGCAGTCGCAAAGACCATCAAGCACTATGTTGAGACTGGTGCAAATCTGTCCTTTGGTCCAAATTTGACATTTTTGGTTCCAACCGCCGTGTCTTTGTGAGAATGGATGATGTCCGCATGTGTGGTTCCCACCATGAAGCACGGAGGAGGTGTAATGGTGTGGGGGTGCTTTGCTGGTGACACAGTCGGGATTTATTTAGAATTAAAAGGCACACTTAACGAGCATGGCTACCACAGTATTCTACAGTGATACACCATCCCATCTGTTTTTTTCCGCTTAGTGGGACTATCATTTGTTTTTCAACAATGACCCAACACACCACCAGGCTGTGCAAGGGCTATTTGACCAAGAAGGAGAGTGATGGAGTGCTGCATCAGATGACCTGGCCTCCACAATCACCCAACCTCAATCCAATTGAGATGGTTTAGCATGAGTAGGACTGCAGAGTGAAGGAAAAGCAGCCAACAAGCGTTCAGCATATGTGGAAACTCCTTCAAAACTGTTGGAAAAAGCATTCCTCATGAAGCTGGTTGAGAGAATGCCAAGAGTGTGCAAAGCTGTCATCAAGGCAAAGGGTGGCTACATTGAAGAACCTCAAATATAAAACATATTTCGATTTGTTTAAGACTTATTTGGTTACTACATGATTCCATATGTGTTATTGAATAGTTTTGATGTCTTCACTATTATTCTGCAATGCAGAAAAGAGTAAACAATAAAGAAAAACCCTTGAATGAATGAGAAGTACAAAATTTTCACTGGTTCTGTACTTACATTATAAGTGCTAAAAGGGGGTTGCTAATAATGCGACTTTGGAAATAAATACTATCAATATAAATAAGGCATGAAAAAGAGGAAACAGCGGGAGACAGTTACATCCATGCATAATGAATTGACTTAAATGGGAGGCAAAAAGCCAGATTCCTCGCTGAACTCAGCAGCTATGTTTGTCACGAAAAAAACAACTGTCACTTGGCATCAGTATTTGGAGTTTTCCTTTTTCCAAAAGTCTACTGTGTGTAGTCGTGTCAAATCTAAGCTGTGGTGTGTGGTGTGTGTGTGTTAGTGGCTATGTGTGTGTGCGCGTGAGCAAGCGTGCATTTGATGTGATATGGGTTTTGTGACGTTTTCCGTTAATAAGCTGGCAGCTAGATTCTCTCGCACTCTAAAACATCCCACCAGACGATGGTGGCTCTTCATGTGACAATGGTTCCTCCCACAAAAAAACGGCACACTGAGTTTGGAAACTGAACTCAACTCACAAGTCTGAGGTGTTGTTAAATGTTAAAGGAACATTGCACTCCAAAAATGTAGTCAGACGTTTTCCAGAGCTCAAAAGTAGTCAAATCAAATCTTATTTGCCACATGCCGGATGAAACGTAAGTGTGGAATGCTATCTTACGACCCCTTTCACAACAATGCAGTTAAAAAGTAAAGAAAAAGTAACACAATAAAATAACAATGAAACTATATAGAAGAAGTTTTTCACCGGCACTGAGTCAATGTGCAGGAGTAAGAGTAGAGGCGGAAAAAGTAGTCAAAAGTCATTCTGTAGTAAAAGTAAAGATACCTTAATACAAAATGACTCAAGTAAAAGTGAAGGTCACCGAGTAAAATATTACTTGAGTAAAAGTCTAAAAGTATTTGGTTTTAAATGCAAAAGTATTAATCATTTCCAAATGCCTTATATTATGGATAGCCAGGGGCGCACTACCACGCTGTTCTCTTAGTAAGTGAATTGGACCATTTCCCTGTCCAAATGTAACAAGTACTTGTGGGTGTCAGAGAAAAAGTATGAAGTAAAAAGTACATTATTTTCTTTGGGGATGAAGTAAAGTAAAAGTAAAAAGTTGTCAAAAATATAAATAGTAAAGATACCCAAAAAACTACTTCAGTTGTACTTTAAAGTATTTTTACTTTAGACAGATCATTTATATACGCTAAACAAAAATATCAACGCAACATGCAATCATTTTCAAAGATTTTACTGAGTTACAGTTCATATAAGGAAATTAGTCAATTGAAATAGAATTCCTTAGGCCCTAATCTATGGAATTCAGATGATTGGGAATACAGACCTGTTGGACACAGATACCTTTAAAAAAGTATGGGTGTGGATCAGAAAGCCAGTCAGTATCTGGTGTGACCACCATTTGCCTCATGCAGTGTGACACATCTGCTTATCATAGAGTTGATCAGGCTGTTGATTGTGGCCTGTGGAATGTTGTCCAATCTTCAATGGCTCTGCAAAATTGCTGGACATAGGCGGCAACTGGAACAGTCAGAGCATCCCAAACATGCTCAATGGGTGACATATCTGGTGAGTATGCAAGCCATGGAGGAACTGTGACATTTTCAGCTTCCAAGAATTGTGTACAGATCATGTGCCGTGCATTATCATGCTGAAACATGAGGTGATGGTGGTGGATGAATGGCACAACAATGGGCCTCAGGATCTCGTCATGGTATCTCTGTGCATTGAAATTGCCACTGATAAAATGCAACTGCGTTCGTTGTCCGTAGCTTATGCCTGCCAATCCCATAACCCCACCGCCACCATTGGACAGTTTGCCCAGACAACAGTATGCAAGCTGTCTGTCATCTGCCTGGTACAGTTGAAACCGGGATTAATCCAAGAAAAGGACACTTCTCCAGTGTGCCAGTGGCAATCAAAGATGAGCTTTTGCCCACTGATGTCGGTTACAACGTCTGACAGTTTGTGCAGATATTCTTCAGTTGTGCAAACCCACAAACCCCCATCAGCTGTCCGAGTGGACGGCCTCAGATGATCCCGCAGGTGAAGAAGCCAGATGTGGTGGTAGTGGGCTGGCGTGGTTACACGTGGTTTGCGGTTGTGAGGCCGGTTGGACGTACTGCCAAATTCTCTAAAACGACGTTAGAGGTGGCTTATGATAGAGAAATTAACATTAAATGCTCTGGCAACAGCTCTAGCGGAAATTCCTGCAGTCAGCATGCTTATTGCAGGCTCCGTAATAACTTGCAACATCTGTGGCATTGTGTTGTGTGACAAAACTGCACATTTTAGAGTGGCCTTGTATTGTCCCCAGCAAGAGTAATGATGTGTAATGATCATGCTGTTTAATTACCTTCTTGAAATGCCACACCTGTTTGGTGGATGGATTATCTTGGCAAAGGAGAAATGCTCAGTAACAGGGAAGTAAACACATTTGTTTGAGAGAAATAATATGTTTGTGCGTATCAAATAATTTCTGGGATGTTTTACTTCACCTCATGAAACATGGGACCAACACTTTACATGTTGCGTGTATATTTTTTCCCAGCGTAATATGTACACGTAGCTGGAGGTAGACATGGTTAGACAATCAGGAGAGATAAACAGAGTAGCTGCAGCGTATGTGAAGAGTGTGAAAGACTGTGAAAGAGTGCGTGTGTATGTGTGTGTGTGGCATCAATATGCATGTGTGTTGAACGCTGAGCTATAGTCAATGAACACCAGTCCAGGTGGGAAAGGTCAGTGTGGAGTGTGATTGAGATTGCATCATCTGGGGATCTGTTGGGGCGGTATACGAATTGGAGTGTGTCTAGGGTTTCCGGGATGATGGTGTTGATGTGAGCTATGACCACCCTTTCAAAGCACTTCATGGCTACCTACGTGAGTGTTATGGGGCGCTAGTCATTTAGGAAGGTTACCTCCTCTTCCTTGGGCACAGGGACTATGGTGATCTGCTTGAAACATGTAGGTAGTACAGACTCGGTCAGGGAGAGGTTAAAAACGTCAGTCAAGACACTAGCCAGTCGGTCCATGCATGCTCTGAGTACACATCCTGCCAGTGCGTGAGTCAGTACAAAAAAAGGGGATCAATGAAAATTGTCCTGGAAGCCATTTGATGAACTGTTCAGCAGTCTTATGGCTTAGGAGTAGAAGTTGTTCAGGAACCTTTTGGTCCCAGACTAGGAGCACCGGTACCACTTGCCGCGCGGTAGCAGAAAGAACAGTCCATGGCTTGGATGGCTGGAGTCTATGACAGCTTTTAGGGCCTTCCTCTGACACCGCCTGGTGTAGAGGTCCTGGATGGGAGGGATCTCGGCCCTAGTGATGTACTGGGCCTTAATCACTACCCTCTGTAGTCCCTTGCTGTAGGATGCCAGTCAACATGCTCTCAATGGTGCAGCTGTAGAACTTTTAGAGGATCTGAGGTCCCGTGCCAAAGCTTTTCTCCCTTTCATTATTTGAGGTTTAACCTTAGAGATAACATCTAAACCAGAGATGCAGCATTATATTTGTTCATCCCCAGCCCATACATTAAGCTAACTCCCCATCTCCCTCAATTTACCGATGTAGCCCTGTCTTTTTCCACAGTAAAGAACGTCCATTAACTGCAGAAGTTGGATGTCAATGGACAAATGAGACAAATGAGGCTAGATAGTGACATTGTGCCCTGCCCTATTTACTCTCTCTCCAGTCTGGTAACGGGCCTTAGATGTGTGTCCTGTGTCTGTCATTGTGTGGTACCTGGTCCATCCATCACAGCCTTCCACGTGGGAAGGGCTTGTCTGGACTGGCCACTCTGAAACGTTACTTTGAGTTTGAGCTGATGACATCAGAGAGATGGGACGTGGGACATGACCATGGGAACCGGGATGGGAGGATGGACGGTGTGCTGAGATTCTGCATGATCTACTATTATTTATTGGTCATTATTATTTGAAACCCTACATATATTTATTTATTGCACATTTACTTCATGCACATAACTAGAGTTTTTTAAGACACAACATTTGAATTTTCTCGTATAATCTTCAACTAAAGGACAGAATAGAAAGTTTAAAAACATGATGTTTCAGCCTGTTTCAACACTCGAGTTTCTGTACTTTCGGGATCTTCTGCACAGTTTTGATATTTGCATGTAACCTCCAGCTCGGAGAGCAAACAACACTCATTACAGAAGTACTCATGTGAAAAGGAGGGCAGAGAATGGGCCACGGACGAATCAGATAACGAGGAAAATGAGGCTTGCTGTTAAATGATGCTTTTAGCGTAGACTGATTTTACGCTGTTTTACAAGAATATATGCAGTATGTTCAGTATGGAGGGATGATCATGCTTCCCACAAACAGATGATTCCAGATTTTAGATGACCTACTAATGACTTATGAGAGTGAGCGGAGAGGGAGAGAGGATAGAGAAAGAGGAGAGTGAGCGGAGAGGGAGAGAGGATAGAGAAAGAGGAGAGTGAGCGGAGAGGGAGAGAGGATAGAGAAAGAGGAGAGTGAGCGGAGAGGGAGAGAGGATAGAGAAAGAGGAGAGTGAGCGGAGAGGGAGAGAGGATAGAGAAAGAGGAGAGTGAGCGGAGAGGGAGAGAGAATAGAGAAAGAGGAGAGTGAGCGGAGAGGGAGAGAGGATAGAGAAAGAGGAGACTGAGCGGAGAGGGAGAGAGGATAGAGAAAGAGGAGACTGAGCGGAGAGGGAGAGAGGATAGAGAAAGAGGAGACTGAGCGGAGAGGGAGAGAGGATAGAGAAAGAGGAGACTGAGCGGAGAGGGAGAGAGGATAGAGAAAGAGGAGACTGAGCGGAGAGGGAGAGAGGATAGAGAGACGGTAAGGTGGCAAGGCAAAGAAGATTAAGAGAAAGAGCGAAAGCATGAGACAGAGAGAACAAGAGAGAGAGAGAGAGAGACAGAGGGAGAGAGACGCAGAGCAAGAGGCCCCAGACATCTTTGGCTGCAGTCCAATCATGCCTAGCTGCATGTCAGTTGTACTGGCCCGGTCCCAAGTGTGGATGAGCTCACCGGTGACTCACATGCACGCACACACACACACACACACACGCAAACACAGTCTCAGATGTGTAGGGTTCAGCCCAGTGCAGACTCTGCTGGCTCATCACACCAACCCCGTTGGGGATCACACACGGTCCATCCCAGCGCTGGCGCTGCACTTTCTCTTTTTTTGTCACTAAAACTCAGGTCTGAGACACGCTACTC
The DNA here is from genome assembly GCF_021184085.1 of Oncorhynchus gorbuscha. Taxonomy (NCBI): domain Eukaryota; kingdom Metazoa; phylum Chordata; class Actinopteri; order Salmoniformes; family Salmonidae; genus Oncorhynchus; species Oncorhynchus gorbuscha. The sequence continues at coordinate 16,875,278 of NC_060196.1, read as the reverse complement.
TCAATAGGCACGCTACTCAAAAGGTGCAGAGAGACCGTCAGTTTGTGGCTCACGTGATTGCGGATGTGTTGGCAGAGCTGCAAGAGAGAGGGACCTTTCACAGCTTGCTTTTCGCTGTGGGAGAAGAGAAAAGAAGGAAGGCCAACCTCCTGGACATAATAATCAGGTCAGGTTAAGGTCAATATGAATATGTAGGCTAATAATTCATTGTCTGTGCAGGCAATAGTGAAATTCTTTCAAAACCCACACAAAGAGGCTGGTGAGGGGAGGATGGCTTGTAATAATATCTGGAATGTTGTAAATGGAACAGTATCAAACACATGGATGTGTATGATAACGTTCCAGCCATTTCTATGAGCCTGTTTTATTTTGATTGAAAACAGAGCTACTATAATTTGTCTTTGTTTATTATAGGACGTGCATACAGTGCCTGCCTTAATTCTATCTAAAGAGGGATTACATTTGATGTTTCTTCTGATAGATCGACACAACCTACTCCACATTTTCAAAGTGAAGGAAAGTTATGTAAGTCGCTCTGGATAAGAGCGTCTGCTAAATGACTTAAATGTAAATGTAAATGTAGGCAGTAGCACAGTCACTGTGCACTGCAGTATAGGGGCTGGGGAGAGAGAGAGAGAGAGAGACTGAATCCCAAATCACTTCCTTCCATTCGCCCCTGGGCAGTTCATTTGCACATTCACACGCACCTCCACCACTAAGCACAAGTGTCCCAAAGCTGAGGGTGTAGGGGCTAATTAGACTCTCCTATAACCACTTACACTGACCCAGCAACGAAACCCATAAGGCATCGGGTTCTTTTTGAGTTTGCGAAATTTCACAAAAAAAGAAGGGGGTGCCTAATTATATGCCATTATATTTGTTCATTTCGAGACTTGACATATGTAAAAGATGAAATTACAGCCCAAACTGTTGCTGAGGTTTATATCTTGTAAAACGACAGGGGGGGGATGTGTTCATTTGAATTTCATGTTTGTTTTATATAATTTAGAGTGTGTTCCGTAGATGATGGGTTTATTTTAATATCTCTGTCACACCCTGATCTGTTTCACCTGTCTTGTGCTTGTCTCCACCCCCCTCCAGGAGGCGTACATTTTCCCCATTATCCCCTGTGGATTTATACCGGTGTTCTCTGTTTGTCTTCTACCAGTTCGTCTTGCCAGTCCCCGGCGTTTCTGAGAGAATCCAAGGTTACCTGAGTTCCTCCGAGGTCTGCCGACTCGCCTCTTCCCGGAGCCGATGCAACTCGGCAGATCAAGGTTGTCTCCAGCCGAACATTTACGCAGACTTAACACCAAGAGTTGTCTGTATTGCGGGACTACTGGTCATTACGTGTCTACCTGTCCATTAAAAGACCAGGCTCATCGGCAGAACTCAGGATAAGACCCAGATGCAGACCATTCGAATCTCAGAAGTTATTTACAAAACAGGGGGCAGGCAAACGACAGGTCAAGGCCAGGCAGAGGTCAGTAATCCAGGGCAGAGGCTGTAAGGTACAGAACGGAAGGCAGGCTCAGGGCAAGCCGAATGGTAAAAACCTAAATAACTAGAAAACAGGGACTAGAGAGAACAGGAGCACGGAAAAACACGCTGGTAGGCTTGAGAAGATGAACTGGCAACAGACAAGAAAGGAAACACGGGTATAAATCCACAGGGGATAATGTGGAAAAAGGGGCGACACCTGGAGCGGGCTGGAGACAAGCACGAGACAGGTGAAACAGATCAGGGCGTGACACTCTCGCCACTCCCTGGAAAGTCACCCTCAAGAGTTTCGTCACCAACCAGTGACAATCGAGTGCCCTAGGAGCGAGTCGGTAGGTCCGAGGAGGTGGTTTGGGGATTCAGAGAGAAAAAGAGAAAGAGACCAAGTTTGTCTGTTGCCCAAACTAGTAAATCAGCCAGGTGTCAATAAGTGTCAGGGTCCATGAAGCAGTGCAGCCCAGCCAGAAGAGCTTGGAAGGGGAATTATTGTGACATAAACACAGAGGAGCAGCATGAGTAAAACATAGAAAGTATACTTCGTAAAGATATTATAGAAATGATATTATATTACAGTCCACACAAAAAAAATATGTTTTTTCATAATCAAAATACTTGTCACCCTAAACCTTTAAGGACAAAATGCACCGCAAATATGAACGACTGAAAAGCAGCCGGCGGCCCGCTGTGCGCTAGCGATCAACTGCTGGGTGTCGACGTAGGGTGGCGATTCGACATGTAGAATCGTCAGGATGGCCTCTTCAGAGGGGATAGGACGGACAACCTCTGCTTTTAACCGTTCGTCGGCGTGGCGTGTTTGTCCTGTGCTTCTAGGCCCCCGTGAAGATTGACTACAGGGGCTGAGAATCTTATGCAACCAGCGCGTCATGGTGGTGAGTTATAAATGGAACCTCTGTCTCATATTGTCTCAGTGTGGACCCTGTCTGTTGAGTCAGGGTCATTACTGTGTGTTCAGTGGAGGTAGATTAGTTAGCTCCCACACAGTACACTGCACGCACGCACACACACCACAAACACACACGCACACACAAGGAGAGAGCTGACCTTGGCTTCTCCTCTGCTGCTGCTCCCGCGGCTCCATCTCTCTCATGCACGATTAAACCGGCGAGGCACAGCATCCCACACACACACACGCAATGAGCAAGTTTAATAAGCACATTTAATAAGCAAGTTAATTAGTGGGCTCCTCGACATTGGAGTCAACGGTCCGCTGCTATGCTGGACTCGGCTAACCCTTATGTGTGTGTGTGTGTGTGTGTGTGTGTGTGTGTGTGTGTGTGTGTGTGTGTGTGTGTGTGTGTGTGTGTGTGTGTGTGTGTGTGTGTGTGTGTGTGTGTGTGTGTGTGTGTGTGTGTGTGTGTGTGTGTGTGTGTGTGTGTGTGTGGACGTGTTTAACTATACTTGTATGGACCAGAAGTCCCTACAAGAAAAGTAAATGAACAAAACATTTACCAACTGGGGACATTTTGTTTGTCCCCACAAGGTCAAATGCTACTTCTGGGGAGTGTAGGGTTGAGGTTAGATTTAGTGTTATGGTTAGAATTTGGGTTAGGGTTAGAATTCGGGTTTAGGAGCTAGGGCTAGTTTTAGGGTTAAGGTTAGGTTTAGGGGTTAGGGAAAATAGGATTCTGAATGGTACAGAATTGGGTGTCCGCACAAGGTTAGTTATACTAGACTGTGTGTGTGTGTGTGTGTGTGTGGACGTGTTTAACTATACTTGTATGGACCAGAAGTCCCTACAAGAAAAGTAAATGAACAAAACATTTACCAACTGGGGACATTTTGTTTGTCCCCACAAGGTCAAATGCTACTTCTGGGGAGTGTAGGGTTGAGGTTAGATTTAGTGTTATGGTTAGAATTTGGGTTAGGGTTAGAATTCGGGTTTAGGAGCTAGGGCTAGTTTTAGGGTTAAGGTTAGGTTTAGGGGTTAGGGAAAATAGGATTCTGAATGGTACAGAATTGTGTGTCCGCACAAGGTTAGTTATACTAGACTGTGTGTGTGTGTGTGTGTGTGTGTGTGTGTGTGTGTGTGTGTGTGTGTGTGTGTGTGTGTGTGTGTGTGTGTGTGTGTGTGTGTGTGTGTGTGTGTGTGTGTGTGTGTGTGTGTGTGTGTGTGTGTGTGTGTGTGTGTGTGTGTGTGTGTGTGTGTGTGGTGTCCCACTGCCTCTGGGACTGCTGCTTTATTGTCTAAGTGATACTTAGTCTTTTAGACGTACAAGTGCCTTACAAGCACAGGATTACCTGTGAGATGGGGTTGCAAGTAAACAAATGGCTATTTCCTGTGTTTGGGACTGTTGCTTTTCTGTCTTGGGTGATACCAATACGTCTTTTGCACTTACAAGCATCGACAAGACCACTGCTTGTTGTTGTTAGCACTTGGGTGGAGAGAGCTGATGACATCACAGAAGCATAGAATATTTATCAAAATGTCCCCCTATACCCTATAAAGTGCACTACTTTTGACCAGGGGGAATAGGGTGCCATTTGGGATGCAGCTTGCATTTTCCTAACGGGAACGTGATAGTCTGTCAACCAATTTCAAATGGAAAATGCGTGTACCTTGTACAGCTTGCATATAGTCTGGGCAACTGTCCTAATTGTGGGTGTCTCTCCACGTTGAAAATGCAACCTTGGAGCTCTGGGTTTGGGAGGGATTCGGAAAGCCGAGGCCTTTTCTCTTCCCGGAAGCCCGGCCAGCTATTGCAAGAGTTATCCCCTGTTAGTTTGAATGGGGACTCAATGGAGATGGTGCTAAGGCATTAGGCATTCAGGAAGCGTAAAAAGCTGTTATTGGATTCAGTTGGGGGCTCACTCAGAAGCGTCCATCGTGGAATGACGGAATGGACTTGCATCATTTGCAGCTGTACGCTGAAGTTACATGTAGCTTTGAAAGTGGGGCCTAGCTGCATCTGCTTGTCCTGGTCTCCAGTTCCACTTGTATATTGTGAAAAATATAAGAAGATGGACGGGAAATGTAAGAGGTTTCGTTATTGACATGCAACACTGGCATGTACCGTATGGGTCCTGGTCGAAAGTAGTACACAAAATAAGGAACAGGGTGCCGTTTGGGATGCTGCCTCAGTCTCTCTTGCCCCAGAGCTCTACTGTAGCGATGGAATGGGACACACATAGAAATAGAAATGACTAGAAGGGAGAAAGCCACTCAGTGCTTTGACCTAAATTAGAATGTCCATTCCAGCCATTACATTTCTATGGGGGCGACTTTCCATTCTCCAGCTACGAAACAAGCACATTGTGGCCCCGGACGAACAGAATCTCCAAATGGCACGTTACATTTTCCAACTCATTTACGTTGTGCCCCTGACCTGCAGCTACTCACATAAATCATGTTGTCATACTCATAATAACTTGGCATTTTGGCCGAAGCAGACATTTTCAAGCATATCCAAACACATAGGGCAAAGTTAATGGCCACGTAAGGTTGATGCTCCTCAATCTCTGCCACATAGCTGCACTAATCGGCGTTTCAATTAACACCCCAGCCTAATGGTGAAATCTGTGATTGGCTCAGTCACATTGTGTTAGCAGAACTGGAGAGATGTACTATGTGTTAGACGTGTGATAATCTCCCACGACAGCTAAAAGCTGGTGCTAAAGTGGATGGTGGCCCATCATTATCATCATCTACCGTAATGGTACCCTGCACTCACGTCTGTTCGCTCTCTCTCTCTCTCTCCGTCTCCCTGTCTGTAATGGATGGCTGCCGGGGAGATAATGTTCTGCAGGTCATTGCATTCTTTAACGTGACGTTGCCAAGCCCATAGATCGCAATGTCAGTGTCGATTGTGACACAGAAAAGCGCCACCGGGACTAAGAATTCTCGAGGTCCTGTAGGGAAAAGCTGAGTGTTTCTACGAGGATCTGCATTGATGTCAAGCTATTCACTAGAGAAGCAGAGGACGCCTTGGCGAATGCTGGTGAGGGCTGAAAGTGCTCAACGCTAGACTCAGGAGACGATTGGAAAGACGAGAGAGAGAGAGAGAGAGAGAGAGAGATAAAGATAGTGATAGAGACCCACTCTGAAAATAGAGTTTACCAAGCTACCAATTACTTCACACTGGAAGAAGTGAAGATACCATTAAGAAAAATATAGTTTACTTTAAAATGATACTTCAGGATTTTGGCAATGAAGCCCTTTATCTACTTCGCTACAGTCGGAGGTACTCGTGGATACCATTTTTATGTCTCTGTGTGTTGTTTGAAGTAAGCTGTTTGTCGGGTGCTTCATGAAATGGGTTTCCATGGCCGAGCAGCCGCACACAAGGTTAAGATCACCATGCGCAATGCCAAGCGTCGGCTGGAGTGGTGTAAAGTTCCGCCTCCATTGGACTCTGGAGCTGTGGAAACGCGTTCTCTGGAGTGATGAATCATGCTTCACCATCTGGCAGTCCTACAGATTCATCTGGGCTTGGTGGATGTCAGGAGAATGCTACCTGCCCCAATGCATAGTGCCAACTGTAAAGTTTGGTGGAGGAGGAATATTGGTCTGGAGCTGTATTTCATGTTTTGGGCCAAGCCCCTTAGTTCCAGTGAAGAGAAATCTAAACGGTGTAGCACACTATGACATTCTAGACAATTCTGTGCTTCCAACTTTGTGGCAACAGTTTGGGGAAGGCCCTTTGCTGTTTCAACATGACAATGCCTCCGTGCACAAAGAGAGGTCCATACAGAAATGGTTTTTCGAGATTGTGTGGAAGAACTTGACTGGCCTGCCCAGAGCCCTGACCTCAACCCCATCGAACACCTTTGGGATTAATTGGAATGCCGACTGTGAGCCAGACCTAATCGCCCAACATCAGTGCCTGATCTCACTAATGCTCTTGCGGCTGAATGGAAGCAAGTCCACGCAGCAATGTTTAAACATCTAGTGGAAAGCCTTCCAAGAAGACTGGAGGCTGTTATGGCAGCAAAGGGCGGATTAACTCCATATTAATGCCCATGATTTTGGAGTGAGATGTTGAACGAGCAGTTGTCCACATACTTTAGATTATGTAATGTACTTCTAACTACCTTTCTATGGGATGCAGAGACATAACAATTGTATCCATGAGTCATCTGACTCTAGGGCAGTAGATAAAGGGAAATCCTGAAGTCCTGATCTTTCTTGCCAAAATCATGAAGTATCCCTTTAAAAAAAAAAAAAAGATGATACACTGCAGAAACCGAATTAGCATAATAAAAGCATCCCCATAAAAATCAGTCAGTTTAAGCTAGAGATGTCAGATATCGTCTCAATCCACTGCATCCGCATATTTAACACTTCCGCAGCTGTGGTAAAAGGTAACAGAGCAAGAGCTGTGTTTGTCAGATCATGAGACATCCCAAAAAACTCCTCACACAATCGTTTGTAGCATTCGAACGGTTTGGCATACAAACAATGGCCCCTCTACGGATTGATGAGACTCCAACAAACACAATGGTGTTCTCCGTTTTGCTCTATGACCCCCACAAGTGTCTTGGGACTCGTCTGAAGTCGGTACAGCCGATCTACCAACTTCTGTCTGTAGCGTCCGAACAGTTTGGGAAACACACTAATATGACCCTCACGAACACGTACGTGCCGGTTGTTTTTCTCTAGGATGAGCACAGGCCTCACAAGACTCGTCTGAAGGTTGGAAAAATGTATGGCAGTATGTAGGGAGACTGTTAAGTGACAAAAATAATGGGTTAATGCAAGTTTAAAAAAAACTGACAAATGTTTCCTGATCTTTCTTATACAGTGGCAAGAAAAAGTATGCGAACCCATTGGAATTACCTGGATTTCTGCATATATTGGTCATAAAATCTAATCTGATCTTCATCTAAGTCACAACAATAGACAAACACAGTCTACTTAAACTAATAACACACAATTATTACGCACCAACAGACTCTGAATGCTCTTGTAGCAGATGGTTTTCATGTCTTTATTGAACACACCTTGTAAACATTTACAGTGTAGCGTGGAAAAAGTGTTGTGAACCCTTGGATTTAATGTAACTGTTTGACCCTCTTTTGGCAGCAATAACCTCAACCAAACATTTTTTGTAGTTGCGGATCAGACCTGTACAACGGTCAGGAGGAATTTTGGACCATTCATCTTCACAAAACTGTTTCAGTTCAGCAATATTCGTAGGATGTCTGGTGTGATCCGCTCTCGAGGTCATGCCACAGCATTTTAAATTGGGTTGAGGTCAGGACTCTGACTGGGCCACTCCAGAAGGTGTATTTTCTTCTGTTGAAGCCATTCTGTTGTTGATTTACTTCTATGTTTTGGGTCGTTGTGCTGTTGCATCACCCAACTTCTGTTGGCGGACAGATAGCCTAACAATTCTCCTGCAAAATGTCTTGATAAACTTGGGAATTCATTTTTCCATCAATGATAACAAGCTGTCCAGGACTTGAGGCAGCAAAGCAGCCACAAACCATGAAGCTCCCTCCACCATACTTTACAGTTGGCATGAGGTTTTGATGTTGGTGTGCTGTGCCTTTTTGTCTCCACACATAGTGTTATGTGTTCCTTCCAAACAACTCAATTTTAGTTTAATCTGTCCACAGAATATTTTGCCAGAAGCGCTGTGGAATATCCAGGTGCTCTTTTGCAAACTTCAGATGTGCAGCAATGTTTTTTGGGACAGCAGTGGCTTCTTCCGTGGTGTCCTCCCATGAACTCAATTCTTGTTAAGTGTTTTACGTATCATAGACTCATCAACAGAGATGTTAGCATGTTCCAGAGCTTTCAGTAAGTCTTTAGCTGACACTAGGATTCTTCTTAACCTCATTGAGCATTCTGCGCTGTGCTCTTGCAGTCATCTTTGCAGGTCGGCCACTCCTAGGGAGAGTAGCAAAAGTGCTGAACTTTCTCTATTTATAGACAATTTGTCTTACCGTGAACAGATGAACATCAAGGCTTTTAGAGATACTTTTGTAACCCTTTCCAGCATCATGCAAGTCAACTATTCTTAATCTTATTAGGTCTTCTAAGAACTCGTTTGTTCGAGGCATGGTTCACATCAGGCAATGCCTCTTGTGAATAGCAAACTCATATTTTGTGAGTGTTTTGTTATAGGGCAGGGCAGCTCTAACCAACATCTCCAATCTTGTCTCATTTGTTGCACTCCAGGTTAGCTGACTCCTCAGTAGCCTTTGGGTTCACATACTTTTTCCAACCTACACTGTGAATGCTTAAATTATGTATCCAATATAGACAAGAAAAATACGAGAATTTGTGTTATTCGTTTAAACACACTCTGTTCATCTATTGTGTATGACTAAGATCAGATCAAATTTTATGACAATTATGTGCAGAAATCCAGGTAATTCCAAAGGGTTCACATACTTTTTCTTGCCACTGTATACTACTCCCCAGCACTGGATCGAGTAGCAGGAGAAGAGGTGAAACGGTGACACTTGACTGTGTGGCCAAAGTAAAAAGGGAGAATATGAGGAGAGGTGAAAGGAGCAGAATGTCCAGAGGCCTCAGCACATTATCACCTCTGTCACCTTTACTGTGTTCACACCCACTCTCTCACATACAGTTCTCAGGGCAGTCCCCGATGTGAGTGTGTTAGGACCAACTGCTGTGCAGTAGATACATAACTGCGGGGCCATGACCTGGCAAAGTCCACAGAGAAAGAAAGAAAGGCACTCTCTTTCCACTGTGACCTTGAGTAGCAGAGTGCTCTAGCCAAGCCCAGCTGGAGCTAGATTAGGGAATTGCTCAGAACAAGAGAGGTCAGAGAAGGAGTGATTGAGTAATCAGTGCAGAACCAAGGGGTGTCAGGACATCTCCTCTAGCAATACAGGAGAAGGAGAAGGCTGTTGGGGACTGTTGGTTTACCATCTGCTACAAGAGCATTCAGAGTCTGTTGGTGCATTTCATCGGGCAAATCTGTAACTTAATTGTCAATTCCTATTTGCTCTCATAATTGACAACCTACCCGTAAGGAAATAAAAAATAACTGGAGACGGAGGTTATGACCATCATGCTTCATTGCAACTCTGAACAGAATACCTACATTTTGTCAGAGTAGAAGACAAAATTCAACAAATTGTTCAAGTACACAAGCGTGAGGACAGCCACAATTGGAGTAGCTACAGCAGCAAAAGAGAACACCAACACATTTTCCTATAAGTCAAAGCAATAGCTATCTCATTCGACTTAAATATTCACCACAAGTACCTACAAAAAACTACTCGCACCAAAGACTACTTTGGCCTTGCCTTTCAAGTAAGAATTTGTATTCAACTTTCCATTTCCTTTCGATACTAATGTTAAATTCCCACTGAAGTTAATTTATAGATCTGCTCACAGTATTCACTGCAACCAGTCCGACTGCTAAATCAAACAAGAAAAGCGTCAGTACAAAGTAGAGTCGCAATTCAACGGCTCAAATACGAGACGTGTGTGGCAGGGTCTACAGTCAATCACGGATTACAAAAAGAAAACGAGCCCCGTCGCGGGCATCAATGTCCTGCTCCCAGACTAATTGAGCAACTTCTTTGCTCACTTTGAGGACAATACAGTGCCACTGACACGGCCCGCTACCAAAGCCTGCGGGCTCTCCTTGTCTGTGGCCAACGTGAATAAAACATGTAAATGTGTTAACCCTCGCAAGGCTGCCGGCCCAAATGGCATCCCTAGCCGCGTCCTCAGAGCATGCGCAGACCAGCTGGCTGGTGTGTTTTCGGACATATTCAATCAATCTCTATCCTAGCATGCTGTCCCCACATGCTTCAGGATGGCCACCATTGTTCAAGTTCCCAAGAAAGCTAAGGTAACTGAACTATCAGTTGCACTCACTTCTGTCATCATGAAGTGCTTTGAGAGACTAGTCAAGGATCATATCACCTCCACCCTACCTGATACCCTAGACCCACTCCAATTTACTTACCGCCCCAATAGGTCCACTGACGATGCAATTGCCATCGCACTGCACAGTGCCCTATCCCATTTGGACAAGAGGAATACCTATGTAAGAATGCTGTTCACTGACTACAGCTCAGCATTTAACACCATAATACCCTCCAAACTCGCCATTAAGCTCGAGACCCCGCCCAGTGCAACTGGGTCCTGGACCATCTGACGGGCCGGCCCCAGGTGGTGAAGGTAGGAAACAACATCTCCACCCCGCTGATGCTCAACACTGGGGCCCCACAAGGGTGCGTTCTCAGTCCCCTCCTCTACTCCTTGTTCACCCATGACTGCAAGGCCATGCACGCCTCCAACTCAATTATCAAGTTTGCAGATGACACTACAGTGGTAGGCTCGATTACCAACAACGACGAGACGTTCTACAGGGAAGGCTTTCGACTAGATGTTGGAACATTGCTGCGGGGATTTGCTTCCTTTCAGCCACAAGAGCATGACTGAGTTCGGGCACTGATGTTGGGCAATTAGGTCTGGCTCGCAGTCGGCGTTCCAATTCATCCCAAACGTATTCGTTGGGATTGAGGTCAAATACAGCTCCAGACCAATATTCCTCCTCCTCCCAATTGGCAATTGGCACTATGCATTCAGGCAGGTAGTTCTCCTGGCATAGTGCTCCAGGCATCCGCCAAACCCAGATTAGTTCATCGGACTGCCAGATGGTGAAGCGTGATTCATCACTACAAAGAACACTCAAACACTGCTCAAAATCAAATGAAATCGTATTGGTCACATACACGTGTTTAGCAGATGTTATTGCGGGTGTAGCGAAATGCTTATGTTTCTAGCTCCAACAGTGCAATAATATCTAACAATTTCACAACAATACACACAATACACTCCAATCTAAGTAAAGGAACGGAAATTAGAATATATACATACGTATATGGACAAACAATGTCAGAGTGGCATAGACTAAGATACAGTAGATTAAAAGAGAATACAGTATATACATATGAGATGAATGATGCAAAATAGGTCAACATTATTAAAGTGACTAGTGTTCCATTATTAGAGTGACATGTGATTTCAAGTCTATGTATAAAGGCAGCAGCCTCTAATGTGCTAGTGATGGCTATTTAACAGTCTGATGGCCTTGAGATAGAAGTTGTTTTTCAGTCTCTCTGTCTCAGCTTTGATGCACCTGTACTGACCTCGCCTTCTGGATGATAACGGGGTGAACAGGCAGTGGCTCGGGTGGTTGTTGTCCTTGATGATCTTTTTGTCCTTCCTGTGACATCAGGTGCTGTAGGTGTTCTGAAGGGCAGGTAGTATTCCCCGGTGATGATTTGGGCAGACCGCACCACCCTCTGGAGAGGTTGTGGGCGGTGCAGTTGCCGTACCAGGCAGTGATACAGTCCGACAAGATGCTCTCCATTGTGCATCTGTAGAAGTTTGTGAGGGACTTAGGTGCCAAGCCACATTTCTTCAGCCTCCTGAGTTTGAAGAGGCACTGTTGCGGGCAAAGAAGGTGTTTAGCTTGTCTGGAAGCAAGACTTGTGTCCAAGACGTGGCTGGGTTTCCCTTTGTAGTCCGTGATTGTCTGTAGACCCTGCCACATAAGTCTCATGTCTGAGCCGTTGACTTGCGACTTCACTTTGTCTCTATACTGACATTTTGCTTGTTTGATTGCATTATGGAGGGAATAACTACACTGTCTGTATTCTGCCATATTCACAGTCACCTTTGCCATGGTTAAATGCGGTGGTTCGCGCTTTCAGTTTTTGCTCCGGAGTCCAATGGCGTGAGCTTTACACCACTCCAGCCAACCCTTGGGATTGTGCATGGTGATCTTAGGCTTTGTGTGGCTGCTCGGCCATGGAAAGCCATTTCATGAAGCTTCTGCCGAACAGTTCTTCTGCTGGCGTTTGTTCCAGAGGCAGTTTGGAACTCAGTAGCGAGTTTTACAACAGAGGACAGACCATTTTTACTCGCTACGTGCTTCAGCAATCGGCAGTCCCATTCTGTGAGTTTGTGTGGCCTGCCACTTCGAGGCTGAGTCGTTATTGCACCTAGAAGTTTCCACCTAATATCAGCACTTACAGGAAGACCGAGGCAGCTCTAGCAGGGCAGACATTTGATGAACTATCCTATGATGGTGCCACGGTGAAAGTCACTGAGCCCCTCAGTTCGGGCCATTCTACTGCCAATGGAGATTGCATGGCTGTGTGATCCATTTTATACATCTGTCAGCAATGGGTAATGGCTGAAATAGCCCAAATCCTCTAATTTGAAGGTGTGTCCACAAACTTTTGGCCATGTAGTGTATCATGAGACTCAAATCAGAAAAAGATGTCCATTGAGAGGGCAAGGCAAAGAAAAGGGAAGAAATGAAGCCACGTTTAAAAGCATCATGGTGCCAAAATCGGGTAAGTCCTTGCATTATTTTTTAAACGTTTTATATCCATTAAATATGCCTCAGATGTCACAGGTCAGAGACCGTAGGGGTAGGATAGGCCAGCCACGTTCCCTTTTAACCTCCACAACAACTCTACCAGTAGATTCTGCATGCTGGTAGACAAAAGTGCTGTGTTCTCTCCTTTACACCTTCTACCTAGGGCCACTTCATGGACTGAGTACAAGACGGATAGTCCTTTCTGTTCCATCACCTCTTAAATAGGAACAGGGGTGCGTCTTTTAGGTTCCACACGGTCTGTAAGCACCCGACAGAGAGATGCAGTAGCATCTTTCATCCATCCTTCCCTCCCAAAATCTGCATGTTTTTAGGTCTAGGACCAGTCTTGTTCCACTGGTTTAATGGATTATGACAGTAATGCAGCGTGAGACCCTAATCCGCCAGCCGCCTTCCAGTGTCTCCCCCTCCCTCCCTTCATGACTAAACCTCCATAGTGGCTGTGAGTGTGTGCATATGTGTGTGTGTGTATCTGATTGCACACGTGCATGTATGTGTGTGTGTGTGTGTGTGCTTGCATCAATGAATCTGTGCATATGCATGTGTATATGGGTGTGTGCGTGTGTGTTTAAAAGACACAGAGGGCTCACCAGTAGTGTTGCACGGTATACTGAAACATCCAATACTAGAACATGGAAAATGGGTTGGTACTAGAATTTGTGTTACTTTCGGTACCTTGTCAAATGTGTCTCACGGGTAAAGCCTGTCTATCCACGCAGCCGACCCCTTATTATATCACACACCCAGCCTGCTCCACTTACTCACTGCTAGCCTCCACTGGGAGTCTGGGCTGCATCATGTTAGCTCCTTGCTCTGCAAAGAAGTTAACTCACTTTAAAAAATGTGACACGGTCTTGTGGACGTGTTTAAACGGTTAATTACTGTTCGCAAAACAATGTCCATACAGGCTAGAACACTTTAAAATGGAAGAAAGAAGCCTATATGGTCAAGCTTTGTAGGCTAATTTTGCCACCAAAAACTTTATTCATTCCCTTATTTGGTTTCTCTCTCACGTCTCTACCAAGGATGATCTATTGCCACAGGGAACTGCCTCGTGAATGATGTCATTACTGGTTAAAGAGACAGCAAACATTTTCATAAAATAAATTACTTCTATGCAAATGCTGTTGATAGAAGTACAATAAAATAAGTCCCAAATGGAGGGGATTTTAAAAAATGAAATCACCCCAAACAAGATCAATGCATCCACCCTACTGAATGTGCATTCACCTGGATATGCTACATCTTGGTTTACATACAGTGGTGGATCCACTAAAGGTTTTGCTGCCGGACTTAGAGGTCATTTGTGGTTTAGTACGGTACCCTGCAGTCACCACTTCATTGCTCCAGACCAGTAAAAGAGGGAGTTAGAGCACTGATGATGCTTTTGGGTCCTACTGTGTCTCTGACAATGAATGAGTGACATAAACCTAAATAGATACTGATAATTGTGCACGACTTCAGTATTACTTACAAAAACTGTTGTTACACTAAGGTTTTTATTATTTTATAATGTTAGGATAATTTCTCTTACTGTAGTACTGTAGCCCACTCCCAATCGGTCACATTGTACAGTGCCTGAGTGGCACAACTCTCTAAGACACTGGATAGCAATGCAAGCTGTGTTGCTACAGATGCTGGTTCAATACCTGTGCTGACCTCAACTGGGAGACCCATGAGAAGACTGTAGGTTTTTGGTTTCTTTCCCTCTGAAAACAGAAATAAATCATTCTAAATAGCAAACTATCTTTATTTACAAATGAGTAAAAATGTCTCACCCCATGTGAAAGAAAGGCCTTTTTCCCTCTCATTTTATAATAATAATAATAATAATAATAATATATGCCATTTAGCTCATTTCATGTGTGCATACATTCTACGTATGGGTGGTCCCGGGGATTGAACCCACTACCCTGGCGTTACAAGCGCCATGCTCTACCAACTGAGCTACGTTATTGGAAAACAAGAAATCATCTCCAAAATATTATTTTTCAAACAAAGCAATTATTATGATTAATTTAGAATTATGTAAAAGCCACTTGGATATTCTCAAAGTTATACACTACCGTTCAAAAGTTTGGGGACACTTAGAAATGTCCTTGTATATGAAAGAAAGTCAAATATTTTGTCCATTAAAATAAAATAAAATTGAACAGAAACACAGTGTAGCCATTGTTAATGTTGTAAATTACTATTGTAACTGGAGCGGGCAGATTTTTTTATGGAATATCTACATAGCAGCATTGTTATCATTTTAAAATGCTAATGTAATTTTCAAATTATGTATCTGGAGCATTAGCACTTGTGGGTTCGATTACAGGCTCAAAATGGCCAGAATGAACTTCTGAAACTCGTCAGTCTATTCCTGTTCTGAGAATAATGTGAGAATAACTTTTTACATAAATAAAAATAATAAGAAGAACTTTTTTAAATAAAGGTTAAATAAAATAAAATAAATACAAAATGATTGTGTAAGAGTCGGGAAGCAAGTTCAGTGAGTGAGTGTTTTAATAAATAAACGTAACATAAAACAAAACAAAAAAACCACGAACTACGCACAGACAAGACACGGGAACAGAAACAATAACACCTGGGGAAGAAACCAAAGGGAGTGACGTATATAGGGCAGGTAATCAAGGAGGTGATGGAGTCCAGGTGAGTCTGATGATGTGCAGGTGCACGTAACGATGGTGACAGGTGTGCGACATAACGAGCAGACACTACTACTACTAGCAGGACAATATACCTTTACCAACACCTCTCTGTATTTTGAAACTTTGTGGATGGGGGCTCCGAGTGGATGGGATCTCCCGCAGTGCAAAATGCGTTGCTACAGATGCAGGTTCAATACCCGTGCCAGCCGCCACCGGGAGAACCATGAGGCGGCTTTGGTTTTAATTTAGAATCCTCCAATCCTGCATGCTGGGGCGGCAGGCAGCCAATTGGTTAGACAGTTGGGCCAATAACCGAAATGTTGCTGCATCAAATCCCTGTGCTGACAAGTTAAAAATCTGTTGTACTGCCCCTGAACAAGGCAGATAACCCACTCTTCCCTGGTATACTGTATTTGTAAATAAGAATAAATAAATCCAATTAAAAATCTGTAATTATTTGGCGGAGAGTCACGTCATATTTTTAAATATACTGCAGGCCTACCATAGGCGACATGAGTCTCACTAGTGTTGAGTAAAGTGCTGTTAAAAGTGGTGTTGGTCTTATTTATTGAAGTTAGAAGCAATAGGATTTGAAGCAATAGCCTACAACTATTTTAGTACCGTTTTGCGCTGCTCTGAGACAGGCATGGGTGCTGGTCTTGATAAATCAATGCAATTTTTATACCCAATCTCCATTTGGGTATAGGCTAGACAACAATTATGGTGTAGAAATGTTATGCTCTTAGTGTAACCTTTTTTTTTAACAAGGCAAGTCAGTTTAAGAACATATTCGTATTTAAATGGACAGCCTATTCCTTCCTCCCCATTGGGGAATTGAACCCCAGTATCACACGTGCCCTCACGACACGGAGTTTCTTTAGCTAAATAGCCCAGTACTGTAACCTACTCCCGACCGTCAGGTTGTGTAGCGCTATATTATCCGTTCCATCCGAACGGAAACCCCGAGAGTTGTTTTTCTTGGAACAGAAACACCATAATATTAATCTAATTAATTAAGCAACATGTCAGTCTCGTATACTATGTTCTTACAAAATAAGTTTTAAATTCTCTAGTACAGCCTATCAGGCTATCAATTTATTCTCAAATATAGCCTCTGGTGGTCAGCCTCTGGTGGTCAAACTAGCACTAACTAGCTTTAACGGTTACAATGGCCGACACTTCAATAACGTGAATTCTGCGGCACCACGCAAACTGTGCTGCAGTACGCTGCAACTTTTTTTTAAAGGACGAACCACTGTTAATTAACCCGTATTTTACCGGGTAATTTCTTGAGATGTTGTCATTTACAGCATCTACCTGGAGAATAGTTACAGTGGAGAGGTGCGGGGGGGGGGGGGGTGAAGGACATAATTGGACGATGGGCGTGATTAGGTGATTGTATGAGAGCCGGATTGTGAATTTAGCCAGGACACCGGGGTTAACACCCCTACTCTTACAATATAAGTGCCATGGGATCTTTAGTGTCCACAGAGAGTCAGGACAACCGTTTAACTTCCAATCTGAAAGGCGACACTTTACGAAAAGCAATGACTCCAATCACTGCCCGGGGGGCATTGGGGATATCTTTTTTTTAGACCAGAGGAAAGAGTGCTTCCTACTGGGCCTGCCAACACCAATTCCAGCAGCATCTGGTCTCCCATCCAGAGACCAACCAGGCAAGCCAGCAATGATTGCCATTATGTACTGTAGTTAGATTGGTATAAAAAAAAGTCTAATTGATTGTATAATTGATTCATGAATGCCTACAAGGCTGTCTCAGAAAAATGCTGCTGTAAAATGCACATGTAATGATATTGAACTCAAAATGTATCTGTCTGGATCAACTGCCCTTTTTTTTGCCATTTTTTCTTCTTTTTCACATTTTTTTAAGGGGGTAGAACAGATTTAATATTGCGGATAGATTGTTGCTTCCATCAATGTAATTGTCTGCATCATTTCCAATCCACCATGTGTTTTTTGGGTAAATATACTGTATACACACACACACACACACACAGACATACATACACACACATACCCACATTATATATATATAAATACATTCATCCATATACACATGTGTATTTATATACACACTTTTTTTTGGTATATACCTTCCTTTAATTCTATGCGCCAAGCTTTAATTTTTGCATCACAACACTGAAGTGTAAGAGGCAAGTGTAATTATTGATCTGTATATATACACCACTTGGATCCTGTTTCAGTAATCAGACCTTCTTGTTGTGTGTCTGATTATCTACCGTTTATATAGGAGTGGTTAAAACATGCTAATAATGGTTCTCTGAGTATATAACAAAAGGTTTGGTATACCTCCACTGGTATGCCATCCAGCCCTGGAGTTTCCCTGGACTTCCATCAAGAAGTTCCTCATCTGTAATTTGGCCTTCACATGAGTCTTTCTGTACAGATGTCCATTTGACATTATTAATAGGGGAAAGAATCGATACATATTAGCTTTGGTTAGCGGAGATGGAGGAGACTGAAGCGAAAACATATGCTTAAAGTACTATACTTCCTCTTTCAAAAAATGGTTTGGTGAATCATGAGTGACTCCATCATTTGTAACAAGTTCTATTTTTTGTGTAGCATTTCTATGTTGAAGAATGAAAAAGAATTTGGTGCATTTCTCCCCATATTCCACCCAGTACACTTTATTTTTTATAATACTGGATCTTTCTTGAATAAGTTCCTCTATTTCTTTTTGTTTTTCCTCTAACTTCCTCTGAGCCTCTATGGTACAGTTTTTATTGCTTTCTATCTGTACTGTTAGTCCTTTAATTTCCTTTGTTAACATGGACTCTCTTGACCTAAATTGCTTTTGTTTTATAGATGAGTACTGCATTGCATTGCCTCTAAAGGCACATTTAAAAGTGTCCCATACAATAAGGGGATCTGCTGTACCTATGTTATGTTGGAATAAATATATTCTAAATGATTCTGTCCTAGTTAAAAACAAGTTATCATCCAGCATGCTTTGATTACATTTCTAATATCCTCACCCACGTGGAAATTCTGCAAGATTTATATACACTACCATTCAAAAGTTTGGGGTCACATAGAAATGTCCTTGTTTTTGAAAGAAAAGCACGTTTTTTGTCCATTAAAATAACATCAAGTTGGTCAGAAATACTGTGTAGACATGGTTAATGTTAGAGGTAATTTGTGGTTTAGTACGGTACCCTGTGTCACCACTTCATTGACAAGTTTATTGGCAAATTCTCGCATGGAATAGCCTTCATTTCTCAGAACAAGAATAGACTGATGAGTTTCAGAAGAAAGTTATTTGTTTCAAGCCATTTTGAGCCTGTAATTGAATCCACAAATGCTGATGCTCCAGATATTCAACTAGTCTAAAGAAGGCCAGTTTTATTGCTTCTTTAATCAGGACAACAGTTTTCAGCTGTGCTAACATAATTGCAAAAGGGTTTTCTAATGATCAATTAGCCTTTTAAAATGAGAAACTTGGATTAGCTAAGATAACGTGCCATTGGAACACAGGAGTGATGGTTGCTGATAATGGGCCTCTGTGCGCCTATGTAGATATTCCATTTAAAAATATGCTGTTTCCAGCTACAATAGTCATTTACAACATTAACAATGTCTACACTGTATTTCTGATCAATTTGATGTCATGGGCTTTTCTTTCAAAAACAAGGACATTTCTAAGTGACCCCAAACCTTTGAACGGTAGTGTACATGCCAATTATGTGATGATCCGAATGCATTCTGTCCCCTATCAACACTTTTTAAACTTTTGGTGCCAGGGAGAATGACATAAGAAAGTAATCAAGACGACTAGCCTGACTAAGCCCATATCTCACTAGGTCAGGGTATTTACGCCTCCACTAATTCCAATACACCCATGACATTCATGACTTCCTTAAGTGCCCGAGTGTGATAGTTTGTAGTGCGATTTCCTTTACGGTCCATAGAGGTATTTAAAAGCATACAGTAATATCCCACCATAAAAATAGAGCCTTGTGTTGCTTGTAGGGTTGATACATTCTTATGTAATATATATTCAAAGTGGCATGGGTCATCAGTATTTGGACCATATAGGTTAATAAGCCATGTCTGTTTATTGTCCAATAACATATTTCAAATCATCCCTCCACCTTGAGGATCTGTTTGGACAATTTGCACATTTGGATCAAAATTAGTGTTAATTAATATCATCACCCCTGTTGAATTTCTTTGCCCATTGGAGAAATATATTTCACCCCCAAATCCCTTTTCCACAAAACTTAAATCTGTTGAATGAGTTTCCTGTGATATTAAATCCCTTCTCTTTTCGACTGATTGTCTTTTCTTATTATCTGCTAAGCCATTACAATTATAACTGCCGATACTTATTTCCCCGATTACCATAATGAGACAAGTTTCAATTCTATTTATCATAATATCTGTTTGTAAATGTACCATTAAAAAGGTACATGCTGATTGAGTGTACCATGATATTTGCATTGCTACTGATTATCCCTCCAATTGTTCTCCACTATTCCATCAGCTAAAACCTCTCCTCATCCGAGTTGGGTTGTCATCCCAATGACCGGCAGAGCCCCCCCCTGACCCCCAGGATCCCATGGCACCATAGAAACCAGGACCCATCCTTTGAAAAGAGCACACAGAGCCACCCCCCTGACCCCCAGGATCCCATGGCCCCACAGAAACCAGGACCCATCCTTTGAAAAGAGCACACAGAGCCGACCTCCAGGGTCCCATGGCCCCGTAGAAACCAGGACCCATCCTTTGAAAAGAGCACACAGAGCCACCCCCCCCCTGACCCCCAGGATCCCATGGCCCCACAGAAACCAGGACCCATCCTTTGAAAAGAGCACACAGAGCCACCCCCGACCTCCAGGGTCCCATGGCCCCATAGGAACCAGGACCCATCCTTTGAAAAGAGCACACAGAGCCACCCCCCTTTGACCCCCAGGGATCCCATGGCCCCGTAGGAACCAGGACCCATCCTTTGAAAAGAGCACACAGAGCCACCCCCTGCCCCAGGATCCCATGGCCCCCATCCTTTGGAACCAGGACCCATCCTTTGAAAAGAGCACACAGAGCCCCCCAGAACCCCCCAGGATTCCATGGCCCAACAGCCAGTTGTAGGAACCAGGACCCATCCTTTGAAAAGAGCACACAGAGCCACCCACAGAACAGAAGCAAATCAACAGCCGGTTGAAAAGAGCACACAGAGCCACCCACAGAACAGAAGCAAATCAACAGCCAGTTGAAAAGAGTACACAGAGCCACCCACAGAACAGAAGCAAATCAACAGCCAGTTGAACAGAAGCAATAAAGAGTACACAGAGCCACCCACAGAACAGAAGCAAATCAACAGCCAGTTGAAAAGAGCACACAGAGCCACCCACAGAACAGAAGCAAATCAACAGCCAGTTGAAAAGAGCACACAGAGCCACCCACAGAACAGAAGCAAATCAACAGCCAGTTGAAAAGAGCACACAGAGCCACCCACAGAACAGAAGCAAATCAACAGCCAGTTGAAAAGAGCACACAGAGCCACCCACAGAACAGAAGCAAATCAACAGCCAGTTGAAAAGAGCACACAGAGCCACCCACAGAACAGAAGCAAATCAGCCAGCCAGTTGAAAAAGCATTTCCATCGCCCTCACCTCGATTTGTATTATATATAGCTATTAAAAAAACAATATATATATTTAAAACATCCTGTTTATCTCATTTCCATAATTAGCAATTCATATTTGTAGTAATGTAGACAATTTATGCAAAGGATTGTTACCTCTTATCAGTAATGCCGTTACAAAAATTACATTTTGGCAAGCAATTATTATTTTCGCAAACAATTATTGTGACTCATCCTATATTGTCCCTAACATCTTTAACTCCCTCACAACAGTTGTGACACACACACACACACACACACACACACACACACACACACACACACACACACACACACACACACACACACACACACACACACACACACACACACACACACACACACACACACACACACACACACACAACCCCTTTCCCCCACAAACAACCATACACTCAGATGCTCAACAGATGCACCATCCCAGGGCCCAACTCAAGAAAGGTCTTGATTCACGAATGCATATACACAGTTACAGCTGAAATCGGGAGATTTGATTAACCATTGTCACATCCTAGTTGGAGATCAGATATATCCCCTTCCCCTGAAACAAGTCTTGTTTTTTTGTCGTGCTATCGCTTTGGTATCACTTTGGTATCGAGTATTGTGATACTAAACCTGGTATTGGTATCGAAGTAAAACTTCTGGTATCGTGACAACACTACGAGCCAGTCACTTGTGCCAGGCCCTGGACCCTGGAAAGAGGGGGTGAAGGCATTCACTACTCATAGCCAACACTGGCATTCAATCCATTCTCACCAGAGCACTAACGCTAGCGAGGCTGCCGCGTGCCAAATCACAAGTTAACCAACGCTGCTGCTTTTACGCCCGACCACACTCGCAAGCATGCTACCAGGCCCTGTGACATGAACACTGCAGGACAGCCAACATTGACACTTTATTAATTCGCTTGTGCCTGCCATGTTGACTTTGTAGCAACATTTTTATTTTTATTTTTTTATATATTTTTTTAACCTTTATTTAACTAGGCATGTCAGTTAAGAACAACATTTTATTTTAAATGACAGCTTAGGAACAGTGGGTTAACTGCCTTGTTCAGGGGCAGAACGACAGATTTTTACCTTGTTGGCTCTGGGATTCAATCTAGCAACCTTTCGGTTATTGGCCCAACGCTCTAACCACTAGGCTACCCTGCCGCCTACTAAGTCAGTTAATGGGGAGTATGTTACACGTTTAGGAGGCATGGCTACAATTGTGTGTTTTTACCCTCCACTACACCACTGGACATGGCTCCAACCAGCTCTCAAAATGCTCAACTCCTCCAGACTCCCGCGCTTCTTACCACGACTCATCACGACTTGCACTACGACTCATCAGACAGAAAGCTCATTTAGCCGTTAGCTACTCGGCGTTGGCATTTAGCGAGTCTTCAGTTAGCGTCCCTTTGTTACATGAGGAGAGACGCGCGGGCATATCTCCTGAACATTGGCACTGGTGTCAATTACACTCCAGGCATTTCACAGCAGATTATGTTCTTAATCATTCATTGTGAGTTAATCCAAATCACTGTCTGCTGGACAGGATTTAGCTACTGCGCTAGGCTAAAGTCATTCAACTGAGAGAAAATGACTGTACACAACGGACAAACATAAAGGACAGCAAAGTGGGATACAGCAAGACCGGCGTCAATGAGATTGCTGGGAAAAGGATAATGCAATCCTTGTATCCCTCTATATGACGACATGTAATGTCAACCGGTCTCTATACTGTAAAAACGTACACCACTGATTTGCATACAGTACCCGCCTTAGAGGGACAATATACATCACTTGTTGTTTTCTCCCCTCCTCTCCCCTCCTCTCCCCTTCCCCAACATGGGTGCAGACACACACAAACTATAAATAGCTATTGTACGGAATTTACAATGGCCTGCTGTGATCACACCTATAGCCCTGAAGGCAAAAGCCATTATCCCTCTTCTCAGTTTATTCAAAGCCGCACACACACGCGCACGTACACACACACACACACACGCTTCTTGCTGATCTAACTCCAGGCCTGGGCTGCTCTGCATCGAAACAAGCTTTTGCTCTTTGCCAAAGTGACAAGGATCTACGCTGACTTACCAATGCATGCATAATCATCCACCTTCTCATTGTCAATTATTTAGCCTTCCAGGGAGCGGTACGCTGGTTAGGAGAGCACTGAGTTAATGCGGTATATGTCAACGACGATGTATTGCAAGGACCCATTATAGCTCTGTTCCAGCTGAAGAATCAATACAAGACAGTTGACCTCTGAGATCAAACATTAACCCAGAGACAGAGAGAGACAGAGACAGAGACAGAGACAGAGAGAGAGACAGAGAGAGAGACAGAGATGGGGGAGATACGAATAGTGTGTGAGAGAGAGAGAGAGAGAGAGAGAGAGAGAGAGAGAGAGACAGACAGACAGACAGACAGACAGACAGACAGACAGACAGACAGACAGACAGACAGACAGACAGACAGACAGACAGACAGACAGAGAGACAGAGAGACAGAGAGACAGAGAGACAGAGAGAGAGGGGGAGATGGGGGAGATACGAATAGTGTGTGAGAGAGAGAGAGAGAGAGAGAGAGAGAGAGAGAGAGAGAGACAGACAGACAGACAGACAGACAGACAGACAGACAGACAGACAGACAGACAGACAGACAGACAGACAGACAGACAGACAGACAGACAGACAGACAGAGAGAGAGACAGAGAGAGAGGGGGAGATGGTGTCACGCCCTGCTCTAAGTATTTTGTGTTTTTCTTCATGTATTGGGTCAGGCCGGGGTGTGGCATGGAGTTTTTGTATTGTGGTGTGTTTTGTCTTGGGGTTTTGGTGTGTATGTATTTGGGATTGTAGCTAGTGGGGTTATCTAGCAAAGTCTATGGCTGTCTGGAGTGGTTCTCAATCAGAGGCAGGTGCGTATTGTTGTCTCTGATTGGGAACCATATTTAGGCAGCCGTATTCTTTGAGTTTGTCGTGGGTGATTGTCCTTAGTGTCTTTGTTCCTGTCGCTGTATTTAGTTGACAAGTATTAGGCTGTTTTGGTTTTCATTACGTTTATTGTTTTGTAGTGTTTTGTGTTTATTTAGTATTTTACGTTTGTTTTTTCATTAAACATGGATCGCAATTTACACGCTGCAGTTTGGTCCGACTCTCCTTCACCACACCTAGAAAGCCGTTACAGATGGGGGAGACACGAATAGCGACAGAGAGAGGGGGAGATGGGGGAGACACGAATAGCGAGACAGAGACAGAGAGACAGAGATGGGGGAGACACGAATAGTGTAAGAGAGAGAGAGAGAGAGACAGAGAGAGAGACAGAGACAGAGAGACAGAGATGGGGGAGACACGAATAGTGTAAGAGAGAGACAGAGAGAGGGGGAGATGGGGGAGACACGAATAGCATGTGAGAGAGAGAGAGAGAGAGAGAGAGAGAGAGAGAGAGAGAGAGAGAGAGAGAGAGAGAGAGAGAGAGAGAGAGAGAGAGAGAGACACGAATAGCATGAGAGAGAGAGAGAGAGACAGGGAGACAGAGATGGGGGAGTCATGAATAGTGTAAGAGAGAGAGACAGAGAGAGAGAGACAGAGAGAGGGGAGATGGGGGAGACACGAATAGCATGAGAGAGAGAGAGAGACAGATGGGGGAGACACGAATAGTGTAAGAGAGAGAGAGAGACAGAGAGAGAGAGAAAGACAGAGACAGAGAGAAAGAGATGGGGGAGACACGAATAGTGTAAGAGAGAGAGGGAGACAGAGACAGAGAGAGGGGGAGATGGGGGAGACACGAATAGCATGAAAGAGAGAGAGAGAGAGAGAGAGAGAGAGACAGAGATGGGGGAGACACAAATAGTGTAAGAGAGAGAGAGAGACAGAGAGAGAGACAGCGACAGAGAGACAGAGTTGGGGGAGACACGAATAGTGTAAGAGAGAGAGAGAGAGACAGAAACAGAGAGAGGGGGAGATGGGGGAGACACGAATAGCATGAGAGAGAGAGAGAGAGAGAGAGAGAGAGAGAGAGAGAGAGAGAGAGAGAGAGAGAGAGAGAGAGAGAGAGAGAGAGAGACAAAGGACACTGAATAAGTTAAGAAGACCGACTCACCATGTTCGACTCCATGTTAGTGGCACAGTACAAGAACCAGCCTGGGGAATCAGATAGTCACCTCTCCACTGGGTTTCTAGGCTCTAAGTATTCAGTGCTCTGCAGCTGTGCCGTCACAGGAACCAGAGGAACAGCTACTGTATCAGACCCCCCAAAAGCTCTGGAAACATCAGGCAGAGAACGAAGAGCGTCAGATGCGTCGGCATTCCCAAACATCCCTGACTGGCGGAAATCCCTTCCAACAAACGGGATGAGGGGCGGAGTAGAGCAGGAGCAGAAAATACACTTTGCTTTTGCCCTCGACCGGGGCACATTTCCCATGACTCTCTATAGAGCCAATCCATGTTCTCTCTCTCTGACACGTCCCCTTCGTTCGCTATGGAGTTTACAATGAACTTCCCGCCAGTAATCTCTTCAGAGCAATGGTTGCGTCCCAAATTGCATGCACCATATTCCCTTTAAAGTGCACTCCGTGTGACCAGAGCCCATAGGGTGTTGGTCAAAAATGGTGCACTACAGTGAATAGGGTGCCATTTGGGACGCAGCCCATAACTCAGACAGTGTGGCTGTAGACGCCGCTGGAGACAGTCATATGAAGAAAAGAAAAGAAAAACATGAGATGTCTATGGTCTGGAGCCCACATGACAAACAACTGTAGCAGTCAATAGCAGCCTATCGGGACAATGCATTGTTGACGCCATCTCTCCGTCGAATTCGCTGCTCAATTATACTACCAAAGTACCCTCCATCTCTATACTCTAGAGGGTTTGGGTTCAGAGGTCCCTGTTGTATTTTAGAGACGTGGAGAAATTGATGGATTGGGTCCCCGGCCATAGAGGAGTTTGTGAAATGCAATTATGAAGAGCGAGCAGGCAGGAATCCAAGGGACGCCTAACCTCCTCACAAGGAGGCGACCACAAACAACATGACATTCATTATAGGTGGTCGATTACTTCCTCTTATGGCAGTAAAATAATTGTTTGCAAGCAGTTTTTGGGGGTGGGGCATGTCAGATTCAGAAAGAGGAGTCGTTGGGTCTATTGGTTTACTCGTTCCGGGAAGAAAACGCTTCTGAAACTCAATCAATGTTCTTTAATCCTTTTGAGAGGGGAGGGGTCACCCGGCTGATGCGTCCATCTAACCAACCAGATCCCAATGAATCCTAACCAATAAATCGTCTCCTAACCGCACATTTTCTCTTCTTCTGTGGACATAAAGGGATCCGAATGGCTCAAAGGAAGGACGTCCATAATGATGAAAGTCCCCTGGCAAGTGGGGTCAAGGGTGACCCACACTGACCAATAAGGTGTCAAAGGTCACCGCAAGGTTGAACGACTCACTGGGAGGTGGAAGTGGGGGAGGGTTGAAGCCTGCAAGATGTGCATGGCGACAACCGACGACAACAATGTAACCTTCACACATTCCGTTACACGCCATCATATCTCAACAGCAATACAACAGGCGGGAGCTTTTCTTTCCTGAGACATTTTCTGATGCCGATAGCAATAGATGTCTATGATCGGGGCTACCTGTGGTGTGTCTGGGAATTAAAATAAGTTTTCAATGATTTTATAATCATTTAATTATTCAAATGATATAGACTGTGGCTACAGAAGGTGTAAAAGAGGATGTTTGGGAGATTAATGTTTGTATGTATGAATCTGGCCTAACTAGACTAGACTGCTTCTTCATAGTACATTCCCAATAGAGCGCGAATAGAAAAAGCAACACTATTTCATGCGATAACGGACACGTTAGCAGATCAAAGGGATTGTTGAAAGGAGAACATCCCTTCCCTCAACTCTATGGGCGAGGCGTTTAGACAAGGATGTCAATATTTGCTTTCTCCCTCGTCTCAAATAGATATTCAATTTAGATAAACATTCGCACCACTAGCCAGGTATCTAGAATTTTCATAGATTTATATTCTACTGAGCAAATTGGCCTTTAGTAGCTCACTGGCTGGCAGTAGTCCTCTGTCCACTGCATCCTGTGGCTGATTTGGCACACGCACACACACACGCGTGCTTACGCACACGCGTGCTTACACACACACACACACACACACACACACACACACACACACACACACACACACACACACACACACACACACACACACACACACACACACACACACACACACACACACACACACACACACGTACACACACACACACACACACACACACACACACACACGTACACACACACGTGCGTGCGTACACACACACACACACACACACACACACACACACACACACGTGCGTACACACACACACACACACACACACACACACACACACACACACACACACACACACACACACACACACACACACACACACACACACACACACACACACACACAGAGATCACAACAAGCTCTCACAGTCTCACTGCAGAATTAGAGGTTCATCCACATTCTCCAAACGTCAAATATCGAAGTTGCCCCAAAGGGTTATGAAGCACTCATTCCATATGGTTACAGTAAGGGTTAGGAAGAATATCTATAACAAAAAACAGTGTCTGAGACTGGGATTGAACACGCAACCTTTTGATCCAGAGTCATGGGATTACTTGATGGTAACAGCGCTCACTGTTGCCCCTAGTGGCCGGTTTTGAATGCATTTCCTGAAGTCCTCAGGACATGGGATAGACGTCCAATTTTGACGTCAAACTTGAACAATCTCCCTGGAGTTTATGCGTTTATATGATGTCAAAAACCATGGACAAACAAAACACGGATACTACCGAGCACCTTTTCTCATACATTGTTTGAAAACTCTCAGTAGCTTTTAAACATGTTCTCAACACGACCGTCTTCAGATTCTGGTTTGTGTATACAGGGAGCCATTTGGGGCACAACTTCTGCGTAACAGCCAGTGTCCAGCAGACGATAGGTCAATAGGGATTTCATACAAACACACACACTGACTCTCTCTCTCTCTCACACACACACACACACACACACACACACACACACACACACACACACACACACACACACACACACACACACACACACACACACACACACACACACACACACACACACACACACACACACACACACACACACACACACACACAGAAGGGGGCCACATGGTCCCACCACCAAAGGATCAGCATACGGATCAATGTCCATGCTGCCTCCTCGGTCTGCACCGCTAAGCTATATGGCCCAGAGAAAAGTTGCATGCCAAATGGAACCCTATTCCCTATAGTGCACTATCGAGGAATTAGGATGCAATTTGGGACTCAGACATGGTCTGGCCTAACTAGCATGTGATGGACAGAAACAATACTGATAAGCCCTCCCCTCCCTCACATGCCGTGCTCCCCAAGGCAATTTTAGCATGAGGCCAACACAAACACATCTAGGGTGCCACTTGGGACGCAGCATTAGATTGTGTATCTACATAGTAGGCTTTGAGGGTTTTTTAAATGTACCCGGCCAGGCGCGATAAATGATCAGGGGTTGGCCGGCATGGTCTGCCTGTGCTTGGGGAGATAATGCCGGTCTTTCAACAGGCGCGGGTAGCAGCCACACTGAGTTTGACAGGTTCTGTCCGTTGTGGTTCCCTCTTCTCTCGATCAATGGCTGTTATCAGAGGCACAAGGATAGGGAAACACGAGAGCGAGAGGCAGGTGCAAAGCAAAGTGTAAAGTGGTACGTCACAAGCTGTGTTGGTTGACCTTTTAAACTTGTTGGGGCAGTACTCTATTTTACAGTGAAGGTATTACCAGGTATTTGCAAAACAAACGCTACTGAACACAAATGATATTGCCATTGGCCACATAAAACGTCCAACTCAAAAGGTCTACGGTCCCACTGGATTATTGAAGCCCGAGTCCCACATTACCCATACACTAAGTATGAAGGATATGAAGTTAGGACACGGTGAAATCAGAAGTGACACAGTAAAATGTAAATGGCAAATGAATAACCTGTGGACCACTGATGCACACCCTTTGTGGCAGAAAGTACATATTTACACCACAACATTTTATAGTAAATTCCAGGTCAG
The DNA here is from genome assembly GCF_021184085.1 of Oncorhynchus gorbuscha. NCBI lineage: Eukaryota > Metazoa > Chordata > Actinopteri > Salmoniformes > Salmonidae > Oncorhynchus > Oncorhynchus gorbuscha. The sequence continues at coordinate 16,845,971 of NC_060196.1, read as the reverse complement.
TGCCAGGGGAAACAAGTGTTGTTACCATTGTTATCTGTTTGGTGTAACCGCAAGGCTTAGTCTTCCTTCAGCTTCCACCTTCCACTCCATCAAATTCTTAACTCAATCGCAGGCCCAACTATCGACTCAAATAATTTGAGAAATTGGAGAGGAAAAAAAACCGTTCTATCATAATAGACAAGCTGTCGACTTTGTCCATAGCAATTACGGTTATTCCATCACGTCTAATTAGTCACGTTTCCAAATGAAACGGAAACAAATAACACAACAAAAGAAAACACAGAAGAATATAACTACGATTGTCAGCATGAGGAGGACGTTTGGTTGATGTGGTGAGCTCTTCTCTTACTGGAGGGAGTGAGATAAGACACCCATGGCAACAGCATTCTCCTTTCAGGCAGAGAAACTGACAAGCCATAAAACAACTGGTAATGCTGCAGAACAGTGTTTTGCTGTGGATCAAAATGGGGCGTAAGGTTGAGGACCAACGACTGAAAACTCGACTGACAACTTTACAGGCCATCCAGTTGGCCGCAGTGACAAAATGTAGCTGTTTAACAGCACATTTCCTGCAATTCTACATATTTGCCATGTGGCGGAGATAAAATAATGCAGCATACACATTTTGTCATGGCTTATGCTGTCGGAGTGACTCAATCATTATGACAAAATCAATGGGGGCCCCATGCCACGACCAAAATAATCCGGAATGAATCATTTTGAAAATGTTTGATTCTCACTAAACTGTCCAGCTTTTATTTAGGTAATTGTTAGTTCTCAAAGATTAAGAATATATAGGACCATTATATTATCTACACACATTAAAACTGATTTAGCGTTTAAGCTTACAATGAAAACGATTTTCAATCCCAAAAACAATTTAATATATACTTGTTTACTGTTTGGACATAGGAGGCCCAAAAAAACACAAGAAAATGAAGAAATTCTGCACAATCTCTCTCTCCTTCTTTCTCTCTCTCTTTCTCTCCTTGTCTCTCTCTTTCTTTCTCTCTCTCTCTTTCTCTCTTCTTTCTCTCTCTTTCTTTCTCTCTCTCTTGCTCTATCCTTCTCCTTTCTCTCTCTCTCTCCTTTTCTCTCTCTCTCTCTCTTTCTCCCTCGTTCTCTCTCTCTCTCTTTCGCTATGTCTCTCTCCCCCCTCTCTCTCTCTCTCTCTCTATTCAATTAAATGTAATAAATAATAAACGCTTCATAGGCATGAATGTGTGGTGGCCACTGTTGCCAAAAGCAATGTATTACAAAAAAAAATGTTTAGAGCAACAATAATAATATTTATCAACAAAAACTTTTATACATGGAAAATGTTACACAACAAAAGTGAACAAACAGCAACAATTGAGGAATGTAATCTACAAGGGCTCATCTGTATGACAAGGTGGGAGCTCTTGTCTCAAGTATAATATGACCAGCCAGGACATCATCTGCAGAAATAGCTATTGTCTCTTTGTTTTCTCCCAACAAAATGTAGATTTTCTCCTAATAGGCAGTTCAAGAAATCCTGCAATTCTTTCATTAAGATAACAGAAGATAAATACATTTGATGGAGTCATATTTTCAGGCAGTGGAGTAGGAAGTGCTGCTCATTCTCTACTCACCCAAACCACAGTTCTTACATGAGCTGTGTTCGAATACCCATACTAACATACTGTATACTACATACTTAATGAGTATATACTACATACTAGTAGTTCATTTTAGTATACTGCAAACTAATGGTATCGTATCAGTTGAGCGTACCAGTGCTTCGCCTGTCTACCGGGAGTTTATAGTGTTGCTATGCAACCTCTTGTTAGTTTAACAAATGACTAGCTAAACATTTTACGATTTCAGGTGTGTTCGTAAATTCAATCTGGAGTGCCAGTGTGCGCTCTGAGCGTTCCTCAATCCAGAGTGTTGTCAGATTGTCCATTCGTAAAGCGTTCAGGGTGCAGATTGGATCCTCTGGCCGAGGAGAAGGGTTGATCCCAGTGTTCAACAGCAGTCAAACCCCCAAGTTACCTGGCTAACGTTGGCTAGAGAACACCTCACTCTGACCATTTTACTCGCCCCAGCAGAGCTGGTTAGGCTGATATCTGTATTTAGAATTTGGCAACATTGAAGTTTGTGATTGAATAGAATTTTGTTTTGCCAAGAATTAATGTATGTATTTGTGGTTAGAGATTTCTATGTGCTTGGATTTTGGTTGGAGACAGTTGCTCTAAAAGAGTGTTACTCACAATTTTTTGTAAGGGGGCCACTTTGGGTTGAGACAGTCACTACAACCTTTGGAGGCTGGAGAAACTCACTGAATCTTTAGAGCAGCTAGGTATAGTAGAGAAGGGAGGGGTAGGGAGAGAGGGAATGAGGGAGGGAGGTGCTCATTGTAAATAAGAATTTGACCTGCCTGGTAAAATAAAGGTGCAATTAGATTTGGCCTAAATTAAATAAAAATACCCAATTGTCTGCACCTATCCAGACCATTTGGAATCCTAGGATATCTTGTAATGGCTAGATTATAGGGAGTTCACTCACTGCTGTACAAGGAAGAGAAAAGTGGGGTGATTCAAGAGGGTGCTACGAAATGAATGTGAAGACGTTTTCTTTGGCCGTATATCATTACAAATGACGTAGAATGAATCATTAGATTGTTCTATGCAAATATTATATTTAGTCCCTATTTAGTTTCATATTCAGCAGATTGCATTTCGAAAAAAGACCACGTTTTCAATCATGAACCTACAGCCACAAGATAGCTTGTCAGTCGACATTCGACGTGGGCGCCGTTCTCCCGCGGAGCAGCGCCACAGAGTTCTACTGAGCAGTGACCACTTTTTGATCCTGCCTGTGATGACATTCCATTCACTCTAAGCACTCTAACTTCTGAACCATACATGGTAGAGAATAAGGAAGTGTGAGCTCATTACTTGGCAACAAAGTGCACATTGTGACCAATTGTGTTATCGGTTTCGGTCTAACTCCCCGGAGGGGGCCTTTAACTGGTGATTAAGGAAGTGAGAGAATGTTTTATTTGGAATTCCCCCTGGCTCCTCATCAATGTGGTCCTGAATGAATTAACTTTACGGATATACACAGGGTGAAGTTTCCATTAGCCGGATAATAAGGAAGGGTGAATTTAAAAACAAGTTACACCTATCAATGACTCATGTGTTTGTTGGCCCATAAGAATGCTGCTCCTGCTCGCTCTGTCAGTCAGATAAGAGATGCAGACTGTACGTGTGGGTCGAGGCCTGCAGCGATACGCAGCTCTGTGGAGCCTGGGTCTGCTCCTGCAGCAGTTTCACATCGGCATCCTGCTACAGCTCCCAGAAAAAGACAACCAGCTGAGGAAAGAACCCGAAGAAGAGGAGACCCCCTACCCAGAGGAAGCATCGGGCGACAACGTCCTCGATGCCTCTGGGCGTCCAGATGACCTGGTCCATTGGAATTCTTCAGAGTGTTCAACACAGGGGCTCCACAACTTGACCTCAACTGTGACACTGGTCTTACAGGAGCAGTACAATGACAGTGTGGATAAAATTATGGAATGGATGCCCAGCTGCAACTCTTCCATTGAGAAGCATCTTCAGCACTTCTGGCAGTCCCAAGCCCTATTCAAACCCCTCTACCCCATCCTCTCAGCCCTGCTGTACTCTGTGTCAGGCTGCCCAGCGCAGGTGGAGCGGCAGCTGGGGACGGCAGAGGTCGAGCTGGGCTGTGAGATGGCGGAGGGGGCACTCATGTTCCTTCTGGAGGTGCTGGATGATACTGACACCAAGAAGCTAGATGATACAGATATGTACAACCCCAACCAGGGTGGCTGCCACCCCACTGCAGCCGAAGTATTAGATGACCCGAACGAGCAGGATGCCCTAGGGGTTAAAATGGAAATCATCAACAAAAACCTTCTTAACCTGGGTGAGCTCGCCAGCCTATTGCAGCCTTATTTGGAAGCCACAGACGAGTCTGAGAGAGAGCAGCTGAGGGACATCATCCTGGACCACGTAACCTCCATGAAGGAGACACTTACCGAGGAGCAAGAATGGGCCGAATCCAACCTGAACTGTATCGGAACTGCCGATTTCGACGCCAACAGCTCTCAGAACGCAACTCTCCATCTGTTAAAGGCCATGAACATCTCTCACATTCAACACAGAGGGGCCATCCTTCACCCTCCTCAAATGCCAAATGCCTCTATCACACAAAGGCCTGGCCAGATGGAAATGCTACAACCAAATAAAACTCAGAAACGAAAGAGGCGCAACGCTCCACTCCGCAGTCCTTCTAGAGACAACACCACCAAAGAGGACACTGAGAGGTTCATCTACAGACGGCAGCATCAGCAGATTCCAGCCACACTGTTCAACTCTACATCGCCTCTCTTTTTCTTCAAGATGGTGGGAGGTTGCAAGCTGCTGACCAGTAACGGAAGTGGCTGCTTGCCAGAAGAGTATAGTGACCGACTACTGGAGAAGCAGCTGTGGTTCTGGACTGATGCCACCACTCTACAGAACAAACACACCAATATCTCAATCCCTGTCGAGGTCATTCAGTGCAAATCCAGCAACTACAGTGACAACATTCCCCTTGGGTGTACCTCTGGGGATGGTGGACATTTATGGATTCCAACAAAGGACTGTGTTGTTACTTTTAAATACGTCTTTGTGAACAGTCACAACCTTTCCAATACAAAACTCCTGTGGCAGCTGGTGCCTTTCTCATTGGAAGAGGACCATCTTCAAGATCTTGTTTGTCCAGTTTTCATTAAAACTAACTCCTTCCCCTGCCAGCTGCTGACTGAATCTGAAGGAACTGTGGTTCATGCCACAGCTCTTGACCTGGACTACCCTGAGACCCAGCTGTGGTACTGGAGCCAAGGCCGTCTGATCAACTTTTACTCAGGCCTGGCTCTGGAGGCAGTGCCTGAGGACGCCAATGAGACTTCCTTTTACATCCTACCTGCTGCTCCTAAGGACAGAAAGGACAAGCACTACAAACACCAGCTTTGGCATATAAACGGAGAGAACATACGGTCCACACTGCGACCGGACCTTAACCTTGACGTTATCCACAATGACCTGTTGAACATCTCAGTTGGTAGGTGGTCTTTTCTTGATGCTCTTAGTACAGACAATCAAATTACTGTCACAGAATGTGTCCAACTGTTTTTTGTTACGATTGATGCCTTGCCTTGTCAGCTTCTTACTGCACAGGATGCAGAGCTTCACATGCAGTCTTTCAATAGCTCTAGAGTACTAAACCAGCTCTGGTTTACACAAGGAGGGAGGCTGATAAACATGGCAAGTGGCCTGGCACTGGGTTTTAGAGCAGCAGTGAATACCACATCTGTCAGGGCAGAGCTACTCGCTCAGGATGACTTCCCAGACTCCCAAAAATGGGACATGGACACACTAATGTCCTCAAAGTGGGATCCAGACTGCCTGCTGTGTGTTGAAGGCACTGACCATAGCATTCAGGTTCACTGCAACCATAATATGAACAGTCCATTCCACCGCTGGGAGTGGATTGAGTTTGGTACAGGTTTCACCAGTATGGAGATGATCCAGTGTCAGTACTTCATCAAAAGCAACCACCCTGCCTGTGAGGTTCTCACTGGGTTTCCAGAGACTGGTGCCATTCAGCTCAGACCTGTGACAGAGCAGCTGTTCCACCTTCAAGTGTGGCATTGGAAGGGAAACCATCTTATCCACACAGCTAGTGGACTCTACCTCTCAACTCCAGACAATGGCAAGGAGAAGGGAGATTTAACATTAGAACACTTTGACCCATTATTAACACAGGTATGGAAGTGGGGTGATCAATATATCATGTCTGCCCTTAGTAACAACAGCGTAGTAACTTTACAGCATGAAAATGGAAAGATATCCCTGCAAATCAACAACAGTAATGCATTCCAGGAGTGGGAGTTTGTAGAAAGCAGTAGATCGTCAAACGAAGATAACTTCCTGAACTGTCCCATTCAGAATAGCAGTACTTTCTTCATTAAAAACACCCTCATGCCATGCCTGCTGCTCACTGGAGCCCCAGATGGGAAGAGCCCTCAGTTTAGGCATTATGACTCAAATGCAGCACAGCTTTGGCAATGGGAATTCGATCACCTGGTCAATATGGAGTCAGGATTAGCCCTGCACCTATCACACTCTAGAAACCCGGTCATGTTTGAAAAGTTGACTTTTGAAAAATCCCAGAGATGGTCCTTGAACAAAGGTGTACTGAGATCGACAGCAAACCTCACATGTGTCCTGACCCCTGCTGACCGGGCTGACCAGAGCCCTGTACTGTCCTGCTCCCAGTCAGAAGAGCCCCAGTGGGAGGTTGTTGGTGTGGAGAAAGTGTGGGAAGATCCTGAAGACTTTGTTTGCATCTATTTCATCCAGAACCAGCATTCACCCTGTGAAGTTCTAACTAGCTTTTCTGCTAATGAGACGATGAAGGTCCGCCCTGTGGTGGACGAACTAATAGACTCTCAACTGTGGTACTGGAATGGAGGCCGCCTTGTTCACACACAGACCGGACTGAGCCTGGGGCTAGTTGGTGGTTTGGGCCCAGAAGAAGACAGAGCTGTGGCTTTGGTAGAAGTGAACATTGCTACAGAAAACAACACATGGGCATATGATGGAGGACACATTACAATTTTGAACAAATCCCTCACAATAAATGCAGATGATGATGGATCTATTACAGTTTCTGCACCAACGTTGGATGCTACTCAAGTGTGGAAATTGCTCAGAAAGGAGGAGGCCCGGAAAGACCCCCAACTGTTACACTGTGAGGCCCAGATCCCTCCGACACAGTATTTCATTAAGAACTCTGCCTACCCCTGTAAGCTGTTAACCGCTGGAGCAAAAGGCCATAGTCCCCATTCCCAGGGCTTCGACACAGATATTATTCACCTACAGCTCTGGTACAAAGATGGCAGACATCTTGTAAATGTAGGAACCAACCTAGCCATTCAATTACAGCCCGGAGAAAGTAGTTCCTCCTCTGTCATTCTTTGGGATAAGTATGCTTTCTCCTTGCAGCAGAGATGGGAAGACCAAGGGGGCATTTTGAGAAGCATGGAGGGTACAGACTGTGCTCTGACCATGGAAAGTGACCACAAGGCATCCTGTGCCCCACAAAGAGGACAAAGCCAGCAGCACTGGACCTTAGTGCAGAACAATGCTGGTCTGGAAGAGATTGTCTGTGTGTACTTCATCAGAAACCAGCACCAGTCCTGTGAGTACCTGACTGGATACTCTGAGGGAAGCCCAGTCCTACTCCGACCCGTCATGGATGAACTCCTGGAGAACCAGCTGTGGCACTGGGATGGGCCACGACTCACCAACGTAAAGACCGGTCTAGTACTGCAGCAAGATGTTAGTGCTGCAGCCAATGTGATCTTGCAGAGAACAGACTCAGGGGACAACACCACCCAGTTATGGACCCTCCATGACTCTGAGATCAAACCATTGTCTCGGGACACAGTCAACCTAGATGTTGATACAGGGGACGATGGAAGAATAAAAGTCCAATTAAAAAGCAATCGCTTAACTCAACAATGGGTCTTTGTGGAAATGACAGAGGCACAAGCAAACACAGAGATGCTGTTCTGCACATCTCTGCCAAATGACCCTGCTCTGTTCTTCCTAAAGAACCATGCAAGGCCCTGTGAGCTACTGACTGCCTCTGAGGGGGATAAGAGAGTGGGATTCAGTGGGTTCAATGGAAAAACCCTAGGATTGCAACTGTGGTTCTGGCATGAAGGCCATCTGATGAACCTAGGAACGGGTCTCGCCCTGCAGCAAGGAGAACCTGCAGTGCTCTGGCCACTAGCTACCTTCTCCAACAGGCAGAGATGGACGGAGGAGAGAGGCCAAATTCGCTCTCAGAAACAACCTACCTGTGCCTTGGCCATCACAACTGATTTAGGAGAAGCAACAGTGACTTTGAGCTGCTCTGCAACAACACCGTCTATGGAATGGCAAAAAGTATTATTCAACGAGGATATGACTAACTTTGATGATATTGTTTGCTCCTATTTTATTAAGAACAACTTGCGGCCCTGTGACCTGCTGACTGGGTTCAACAACGGATCTCCAGTCAAGGTGAGTCCATTGAATCCCCACCTAAACCAGCTGTGGTACTGGGAGGGACAACACCTTGTTAACAAGCAAACTCACCTGGTCCTCCACACATTAATGGACGACAACACTGTGAGACTATCAGATAAACGCCAGGAAGGGAGCAGACAAGAGTGGCTGATGAACGACGGAGAGAGACAGTATATCCAGTCATCCGGAACAGAACTAGTGCTGGACTTATCAAGCTCCACTGTGGCCCTGTCCTTTAAAGCAGACCACCAGAGCCAGCGCTGGTCTCTGGTCCCCTTGGAGTTGGGCCTAGACAACCTCGATCTCCTCAACTGTAAAACAAAGCGCAGCAACGTAAAGCAGTACTTGTTGAAGAGTGAACAGGATCCATGCCACCTACTCACACAAGTGGAAGGTGACCAGCTCTCTCTCCAAGAGTTCAGCATGGACTATGTTGACGGACAACTGTGGTTTAGGGAGCGCAATCACATTCTCAGTTCTCTAAACCATCTGGCTCTCAGTTCCAAAACCAAACGGGTGACTAAGTCTTGCCCTGTGACACTAGAGACAAGGTTCAGCTATGAGCTCTACCAGATGTGGCAGAGGGACGGCCAGCTCCTCCGGTCTTACCTCGGGGGCAGAACACTGGTGTTGGTGTCTCAGGGAAAGAAGGTCATATTGCAGACTGCAAATGGACAGAAGGCTGAGAAGTGGACTTGGTTGAATTTACAGGATGTTAAAGAAGACACAAAGCTGGTCACCAGGTGCTCAAGGTGCTACGACAAAGGGGAGGAGAAGGCAGCTGAGATCCTTGGATACATCCCCTTCATTTCCCTTTTTTACAACCTGATACGCTCAGCAGTATATGCAGGAAAAGGGTGTGAAAAGGTAGCTTTGGACAGTCTTCTGGACGCAACCATTGATGTGGCTTTCGATCTAGGCATGGCTCTTGTTACTGTTGCAACGGCTGGCACAGCCACTTCAGTGGTGTTTGGAATCAAAACTGGGGTTAAACTCGGTGCTAAAGCAGGTGCCAAGGCCATTAGTCAAGCTCTGAAAGCGACTATTAAAGTTGGCGTTCACTCTTTGAAAACAAGCTTTAAGGCAGTGCTCAAACAGGGTATAAAACAAAACACAAAACATGTTCTAAAAAACTCTATAAAATCACTGAAAAACACGATGAAATCGATTAAGCATCTCTCCATAACAACAGCCAAAGGAGTAAAGAAGGTTTCTGTTAAGAGCTACCAGGTAGGACAGAAGGTGATCAAAAGGATTAAGATAGGCTCCCAGATGGGATTTAAAGTACCACATAAATCTTTGACGAAGACAAGTTTAAAACAAGCCACCTTCAAATTAGGAAAAAGCATAAAAGCCAAGTCCAAAACTCTCGGCGTGAAACTTAAAGCAATGGGGAATGAGTTGGCGGCTGAGGCAGAGAGGAAAATCAAATTGCTCGATGAGATTGAAGTCAAGAAGGGCAAAACACTCAGACGCTGCAAACGTTCAAGAAATGCAAGCTGCAACATGGCCAAGCGCGAGAAAAACAAGAAAACAAGCAATGCCTTTAATCCTAAACAAAAATTTGAAAATGATGAAAGGTTCTTAAGAGAAAAGTTACAAATCGACAAAAAAGATCTTTCTGAAGAAATTTACAATAAATACAGTACAGAAAATAATCTATTTGGTATATTACAAAAAAATAAAAAAATTACACACCTTGATATTCATAAGGACATTTTTGAAACCATGAAAAATAGATATGACATCCATGGGCCTATAAACAAAGAACAACAGCATTCCTACTTAGCCATAAAAACTGGTGAAGACCTAATTGGAATCGGTTATACTGATCTTAAAAAAGCAGGACATCATCCCGATGGCTCACAAATTCACACTGAACTAAAAATAAGTAATGATATACCGTTAAATAAGCGAAAACGTTTTGATCCCAAAAAGAGTGATGTGTACTGGTACACTAAAAACTCCCCCTGTCTAACTCCATCAGCTGTGGGTGGGAAATCCTGCTTTGAAGTCATTCTTGAAAGATGCAAAAAATGGTTTGAAAATGTAAAAGATAAGAAATGTTACGTGGGATTCGACAACTACTGGGGTTTTAATGGAGGTAACTTTGGAAAATTTGCTAGGAACCCTGACAAAGCAAAAATGTTGCTTTCGACCAAAGGATAAAAAGAAAGATTTTTATGGAATTTCTCAATGGTGGAAAAGAAGGTGGAGAATTAATAAAGGGATATGGAAATTTTGGAGAGTATTTGAGTTTTATACATTTAGCTTGAACGTCGACAGAACACTGCCTTTTGAACGAGGAAGCAAACTGGAGAATTGGGAAATTAGTGTTTACTCATGTAGCTGTGGGTGGAGTAATCTTGCCTCAAACAAATTTTCCGAAGAGGCAAAAATATGTTTGAAATTGTAGCCTGTAAGTCATGCTATGTGGGATTTTATAATTAGAGGGGTTAAGGTGAAACCTTACAAACAGTTTTTGACCAGGCATTTGATGGTGATCTGTAGGACATTTTAGGAAAGTTCTGAACGGTGTGAGACTTCATATTAAATACTAAATCTTTCAAAGTTGTGAGTTTTATGCACATTTACGTTAATCATGAAATCAATATGCATTCATATTTTTCCAGATACAATGGTAGAACCATTAGTGAGATATGCTTTCCCTTTGAAACTTAAGATACATTTTACAAAATGGATTTTGTTTTTGTTTTCTGTTCGCTTTATTTCTTGACCTTTTTTAACAGCGTATTTTGATGCCTTGTTTCATGTTTGTTTAATTTGTTACTACTGTATAATAAATGACTGGTTGAGAGAGGTGTAAAATCAAAGTTTGACAAAAGATATACAGTCAAACGTTTGACACACCTACTAATTCTGGGTTTTTTCTATATTTGTACTATTTCCTACATTGTAAAATAAAAATAAAGACATCAAAACAATGAAATAAAACATGGAATAATGTAGTAAGCAAAAAAAAGTGTAAAACAAATCCAAATATATTTTATATTATTTAATGATTACAAGCATACCCATAATATAATGCAGCCACCACTATTGCTTGAAAATATGGAGTAGTAATCAGTAATGTATTGGATTAGATTTGCCCCAAACATAGCACTTTGTATTCATGACAAAAAGTTAATTGCTTTGCAAGATTTTTTGCAGTATTACTTTTCTCTACTTTTCTCCTATCACAGCAATTAAACTCTGTAAATGTTTTAAAGTCACCATTGGTTTCCTTCCTCTCCTGCAACTGAGTTAGGAAGGACACCTGTATCTTTGTAGTGATTGGGTAATACACCATCCAAAGTTAAATGAATAACTTCACCATTCTCAAAGGGATATTCAATGTCTGCTTTTCTGTTTGTATTGTTGACCCATCTACCAACAGGTTGTTCCCTTGTTTGCGAGGCATTGGAAAACCTCCCTGGTCTTTGTGGTTGAATCTGTGTTTGAAATTCACTACTCCACTGAGGGACATTACAGATAATTGTATGTGTTGGGGTACAGAGATGAGGTAGTCATCCAAAAATAATCATGTTCAACACTGTTATTGCACACAGGGGGAGTCCATGCAACTGTGACTTGCTAAACAAACGTTTACTCCTGAACTTATTTACGTTTGCCATTACAAAGGGGTTGAATACTTATTGACTCAAGACATTTCAGCTATTAATGTTGTATACATTTGTAAACATTTTGAAAAACACGATTCCACCTCCATATCTGGCTTCTTTACCTGAGGGATCTGAGACAACTTATTTACAATGCTGATAGAGGAAAATATAGTTTAGATGATCAATTATGTATACTTTAATGATTAGAACCATTCATGCTAATACTATTATGTTATGATTTGAAAAGTATGGGTTCTTAATTGTACTGTTACTAAAAATGTAAGCAGAAAATAATTGTGTCTGTGTCTCCTGGGAAAGTTGAGGAAGGAGGGATAAGATAGATTTTCAAACAGATAAGAATGTTTTGGTTGGATTCCATTAGGGGAGATAATTTATCCTTTAGACAGGTTGGAATGTAGTTTATGTGGGGAGTGAAACTATCTCCAGGACCGAATACTACGCCATTGTAATGCTGGGAGAGGGTGTGAAACTGATGACGTCATTTTATGTCTTCTTTCTTTTAAAATGTAATGTTCTTTGTATTTTGGGTCAGTACTCATCAAGAATAAATGCTGAACTTGTTTTTTAAGACAATAAAACATAAGGGAATTTAAAATTCCTCTATCAAATGCCACATCTAATTTTGATGGAGCCAATGTAGCGATGTTATTAAAAAGAAACAACAAAACTCAAACATTTTGCAAGAAGTTTTATTGTGTCACTTCTAGCTTGTCATTCATGCAGAAATATGATACTGCAGCTGACTACATTCCAGATCTCACAACACCTGGGCTGTGGCTAAGGCCTTGAGTTATTCCTAGCATGTCCTGTCGTCAAGATAAATATCTAGGCTTACATACAGATGATAAATACATTATAATTTAACACAGCTTAGAGAGGGCATTAGTATTCATATACGGGATTTGTTCCCCCGACTCTGACAGGAATTCTAAATGCAAGCTGTGAGCGATATAAAATGCTGGATATCTTCCTGCAAGTTGGCTTCCAAACAGAGATTGGATATCACTTTGCAAGCCGTCATCATGTGACACATTAAGACATATTCAAATAAGGCTTTACACCGTTATAGCTCAAAGGAAGTAAACTGAAAGAGAAATGTACTCTGCTGTAGTTGACTGTAAATTCAAAACAACACAGAAAATTCTAACATGGCAAGGGAGTTGATAAAAAAAAATACTGCTGCTGCAACACTACTGCTGCAAGACTGCTGCAAGACTGCTGCAAGACTCCTACACTGCTGCAAGACTGCTGCAAGACTCCTACACTGCTGCGAGACTGCTGCAAGACTCCTACACTGCTGCAAGACTGCTGCAAGACTCCTACAAAACTGCTGCAAGACTCCTACACTGCTGCGAGACCGCTGCAAGACTCCTACACTGCTGCGAGACTGCTTCAAGATTCCTACACTGCTGCGAGACTGCTGCAAGACTCCTACACTGCTGCAAAACTGCTGCAAAACTGCTGCAAGACTCCTACACTGCTGCGAGACTGCTGCAAGACTCCTACACTGCTGCAAAACTGCTGCAAGACTCCTACACTGCTGCGAGACTGCTGTAAGACTCCTACACTGCTGCGAGACTGCTGTAAGACTCCTACACTGCTGCAAGACCGCTGCAAGACTCCTACACTGCTGCAAGACTGCTTCAAGACTCCTACACTGCTGCGAGTCTGCTGCAAGACTCCTACACTGCTGCAAGACTGCTGCAAGACTCCTACACTGCTGCGAGACTGCTGCAAGACTCCTACACTGCTGCAAGACTGCTGCAAGACTCCTACAAAACTGCTGCAAGACTCCTACACTGCTGCAAGACCGCTGCAAGACTCCTACACTGCTGCGAGACTGCTTCAAGATTCCTACACTGCTGCAAGACTGCTGCAAGACTCCTACACTGCTGCAAAACTGCTGCAAGACTCCTACACTGCTGCAAAACTGCTGCAAGACTCCTACACTGCTGCGAGACTGCTGCAAGACTCCTACACTGCTGCGAGACTGCTGCAAGACTCCTACACTGCTGCAAAACTGCTGCAAGACTCCTACACTGCTGCGAGACTGCTGTAAGACTCCTACACTGCTGCAAGACCGCTGCAAGACTCCTACACTGCTGCAAGACTGCTTCAAGACTCCTACACTGCTGCGAGACTGCTGCAAGACTCCTAGACTGCTGCAAAACTGCTGCAAGAGTCCTACACTGCTGCGAGACTGCTGCAAGACTCCTACACTGCTGGAGACTGCTGCAAGACTCCTACACTGCTGCAAAACTGCTGCAAGACTCCTACACTGCTGCGAGACCGCTGCAAGACGCCTACACTGCTGCGAGACTGCTGCAAGACTCCTACACTGCTGCAAGACTGCTGCAAGACTCCTACAAAACTGCTGCAAGACTCCTACACTGCTGCAAGACTGCTGCAAGACTCATACACTGCTGCAAGACTGCTGCAAGACTCCTACACTGCTGCGAGACCGCTGCAAGACTCATACACTGCTGCAAGACTGCTGCAAGACTCCTACACTGCTGCAAGACTGCTTCAAGACTCCTACACTGCTGCAAGACTCCTACACTGCTGCAAGACTGCTGCAAGACTCCTACACTGCTGCGAGACCGCTGCAAGACTTCTACACTGCTGCAAGACTGCTGCAAGACTCCTACAAATCTGCTGCAAGACTCCTACACTGCTGCGAGACCGCTGCAAGACTCCTACACTGCTGCGAGACTGCTTCAAGATTCCTACACTGCTGCGAGACTGCTGCAAGACTCCTACACTGCTGCAAAACTGCTGCAAGACTCCTACACTGCTGCAAAACTGCTGCAAGACTCCTACACTGTTGCGAGACTGCTGCAAGACTCCTACACTGCTGCAAAACTGCTGCAAGACTCCTACACTGTTGCGAGACTGCTGCAAGACTCCTACACTGCTGCAAAACTGCTGCAAGACTCCTACACTGCTGCGAGACTGCTGTAAGACTCCTACACTGCTGCAAGACCGCTGCGAGACTCCTACACTGCTGCAAGACTGCTTCAAGACTCCTACACTGCTGCGAGACTGCTGCAAGACTCCTACACTGCTGCAAAACTGCTGCAAGAGTCCTACACTGCTGCGAGACTGCTGCAAGACTCCTACACTGCTGCGAGACTGCTGCAAGACTCCTATATGTGGATGTCATGGACTGTCAGTCCTTGCTGTAGTTCTATGCAATCTTATAGCCATACCAAGATGTGGTACTGACTGAAACTTGGATCTCTGGGGACATTCTGGACTGATATTAATTTCGAGGGTTATAATGTGTTCAGAGCGACAGACAGGGTGGAGGTGATGGAGTGGCCATTCTTATGAAAAACAAAATTATATATATATATATATATATATATATATCTTTACTGAAACCATTTCCCTAGCTAAAAAAAATGTAGCTACTATCTTTAAGCCATTGTGGGAAATAATTTATCATGAACTGTCCTAGGGGTCTTACCATCCTTCCTGTGCTAACCTTTGTGCACTCAAAGAGTTAACTAGTTTGTTGTCTTCTACTAAATCAGAAGTTATTATCCTGGGTGGCCTAAATTATGACTGGGAAATGCAAGCTCCAGACAATCTAAAAGACATGTGCAATGATCTAAAGCCTAACTCAGCTGGTGACTAAGCCTACACGGCCCAACACTAACGATCCAATCCACTTTGATTGGTCTTATTTTAATGAACACACCAGAGAAATATGTTTCTACTGGTGTCTTCACTCAAAACATTAGTCACCATTGCCCAGTTGTTTGTGTTAGAGATGTGAGAATACAGAAATCTAAGCCTCGGGTCATCACAAAGAGGAACTTTTAAAAGGCATCTTTTACATGTTCTTTATTTCAGTGACCTTGACTGTATTTCAACTGTCCCTGAACCTGATTTAGCTTTCAGCCTTTTTGCCGATGTCTTCAACACTATTGTGGATAATCATGCTCCCTTACAAAAAAAGAAGAAGATGGGTTTAGAGGTATATCGAATGCCTGGTACACTTCTGAATTATCAGAAGTAATTCATAAAAGAGATGATGCTTGGGTCAAGGCTTAGGCCAGGAACTGAGGAACTGAGGAATCATTGTAAGACGAATAAGAAAGGCTAAATCAGATCCTTATGTACCTTTCTTTTGGATTGTAATCTGAACCTGGCTAAATTCTGGAAAATGTAATGGGGTGGGTCCCAAAGACCCTCCCCAGTATTGATTAAGGGGACCTTAAGATTCATATGTTTTGCTGCAGGCCTTATAATAAGATACTGTTGGATAGTGGTAGTGTCTAAAAACTCTACCACTATATACTTTAAGCCACCTCTATTAGTCTTTGTGGTTAAGCCCTGGCTGTTGCGAAAGTGCGCTTGCAGGCTGGGTCTCAGTCAGACAGAAACTAGACAAAGAGAAGTTAACCACTGTCTGATTTTGACATTTTGATCTTGTGTGATAGTGGACAATGCTAATGAATTCCGAGAAACTACTGTACTAGGTTGCCTTATTTGGTAACCTTATTGATACACACATACGTTGATGCTGGTGATCATACCACTAGGGAGTGATGACGTATAAAATCAGAACTTACTCGGAAACATACGTGCTGTTTCCATTGTCAACTTCTGTCTGCAATTGCATTAATAAATGAATGATTGATTTACTTAAAGATATTGTCTGATTGCTGCTTTCACCAATAAGCAAATGATTGACAAGGACCAAGGAACCTACTCCAACAAAAACGGTAAAATCACTGAAGAGTTCTTACTTCCTCCTCTCTGCCACATCAAATTCATTCAGACATATCCGTGATCCATTTAATCACCATTTTATTTCAGTGGGAAAGAACTTCTAAGCCTATTCACAATGCTATTGGGCTGGATGCTGTATTGTGATGGAAGGTAGGTTTGGAAACGTGTGGAGTTAAGTGAGTGAAAAAGAAAAATGGTTGCGAATACCAGAGCCCATGAGTGTCTGTGAGCAGAATTAAATAATTCAATAAAAACAATTCCTCAGCAATCTACACACAAATAACCCATAATGACAAAGCAAAAACAGGTTTTTAGATTTTTTTTTACAAATGTATTACAAATAAAAAACAAAAATACCTTATTTTAGATAAGTACTCAAACCCTGTGCTAGGAGACTCAAAATTGAACTCAGGTGCATCCTGTTTCCATTGATCATCCTTGAGATGTTTCTACAACTTGATTAGTCTACCTGTGGTAATTTGAATTGATTGTACATGATTTGGAAAGGCACACACCTGTCTATACAAGGTCGCACAGTTGACAATGCATGTCAGAGCAAAAACCAAGCCATGAGGTCGAAAGGAGTTGTCCTTAGAGCTCCGACACTTAAATGGAAAAAGTTTGGAACCACCAAGACTCTTCCTGGGGAATTGCCACCCAGCCAAACTGAGCAATCTGGGGAGAAGGGCCTTGATGAGGGAGATGACCAAGAACCTGATGGTCACTCTAAAGTTCCTCTTTGGAGAGGGGAAAACCTTCCAGAAGGACAACCATCTCTGCAGCACTCCACCAATCAGGCCTTTATGGTAGAGTAGCCAGATGGAAGCCAATCCTCAGTAAAAAGCACATGACAACCCGCTTGGAGTTTGCCAAAAGGCAACTAAAAGAATCTCAGACCATGACGAACAAGATTCTCTGGTCTGATGAAACCAAGATTGAACTCTTTGCCTTGAATGCCAAGCGTCACTAATGGAATAAACCTGACCCCATCCCTACGGTGAAACATGGTGGCGGCGGCATCATGCTGTGGGGATGTTTTTCAGCGGCAGGGACTGTGAGACTCGTCAGGATCGAAGCAAAGTGTAACGGAGCAAAGTACAGAGAGATCGTTAATTAAAACCTGCTCAGGACCTCAGACTGGGGCGAAGGTTCACCTTCCAACGGGACAACGACTCTAAGCACACAGCCAAGACAACGTAGGAGTGTTTTCTTGGACAGGTCTCTGAATATCCTTGAGTGCCCCAGTCAGAACCCGGACTTGAACCCAATCAAACTTCTCACGAGAGACCTGAAAATTGTTGTGCAGCGACACTCCCCATCCAACCTGACAGAGCTTGAGAGAATCTGCAGAGAAGACTGGGGAGGAACTCCCCAAATACAGGTGTACCAAGCGTGTAGCGTCATACCCAAGAAGACTCAAGGCTGTAATCGCTGCCAAAGGTGCTTCAAAAAAGTACAGAGTAAAGGGTCTGAATACTTATGTAAATGCTTTATTATCACGGGGTATGGTGTGTAGATTGATGAGGGAAATTTATTTAATACATTTTAGAATAAGGCAATAATGAATCTACAAAAAAAGTTGATAAAATGGATTACAATGAAATGTTTTTATTGTAAGGGGAATTACTTTGTAGAATTACACAAAACTTATCCTGGACTCTTTCTAAATAAATAATTATTGTTGTTACTTTTTAAAAATTGGTTATATTTCTATTAATATTTCTTCATGCAATTCTTCCTTTAAATCAAATCAAATTGTATTTGTCACATGCGTCAAATACACCTGTTGTAGACCTGACATGGAAATGCTTAGTTACAAGCCCTTGACCAAGAATGACTTAAGAAGTTAAGAAAAATAAGTGTTAAGTTAAAAAAAAAAAAAAAAAAAAAAGTAACAAATAATTAAAAATCAGCAGTAAAATAAGAATAGCAATATGTACATGTAGGTAGACTTAAAATGACGACGCATAGCAGCAGCATACCACCCTGCATACCAATGCTGGCTTGCTTCTGAAGTAAAGCAGGGTCGGTCCTGGTCAGTCCCTGAATGGGAGACCAGATGCTGCTGGAAGTGGTGTTGGAGGGCTAGTAGGAGGCACTCTTACCTCTGGTCTAAAAATATCCCAATGAATGGGGATACTGCCATGTGTAGAGTGCTGTCTTTCGGATGGGACGTTAAACGGGTATCCTTACTCTCTGAGGTCATTAAAGATCCCATGGCACTTATCGTAGGGGAGTTAACCCTGTTGTCCTGGCTAAATTCCCAATCTGGCCCTCAAACCATCATGGTCACATAATAATCACCATTTTACAATTGGCTCATTCATCCCTCTCCCCTGGAACTATTCCCCATGTCGTTGATGTAAATGAGAATGTTCTCAGTAAACTTACCTGGATAAATAGATACTAAACAGTGAGTAGCTGCAGAGTAAAGGAGGGGTCTGAGTAGGCCTTTGATTAACTGTTCAGGAGTCTTATGGCTTGGGGGTAGAAGCTGTTAAGAAGCAGAGAGAAAAGTCTATGACTATGGTGGCTGGAGTCTTTGACAATTTTTAGGGAATTCCTCTGACACCGCCTTTCATAGAGGTCTTGGATGGCAGGAAGCTTGGCCCCGGTGATGTACTGGATGTACGCACTACCCTCTGTAGTGCCTTGCGGTCGGATACCAGGCAATGATGCAAGCAGTCAGGATGCTCTCGGGGGTGCAGCTGTAAAACCTTTTGAGGATTTGAGGACCCTTGCCAAATATTTTCAGCCTCCTGAGGGGGAATAGGTTTTGTCATGCCCTCTTCACGACTGTCTAAGTGTGTTTGGACCATAATAGTTTGTTGGTGATGTGGAAACCAAAAAACTTGAAGCTCTCAACCTGCTCCACTATAGCGCTGTCGATGAGAATGTGGGTGTGCTCGGTCCTCCGTTTCCTGTAGTCCACAATCACCTCCTTTGTCTTGATCACATTGAGGGAGAAGTTGTTGTCCTGGCACCACACTGACCTCCTCCCTATAGGCTGTCTCATCATTGTCGGTGATCCGGTGTACCACTGTTGTGTCATCGGGATACTTTGTGATGGTGTTGGAGTCATGCCTGGCGGAGAGTATGGTGGGTTTTAGATGGAGGGGGCTCTACAAACCCACAGTACTAAAGAGGTCAGAGGACCTCTAGTGGAGGGTTCTTCATGGAGCCCTGGCCACTAACAGCTGGTTGGCATGGGTTGCACCGGGAATCAGGCAGGGGCGTCCTTTCTGTGTTATGAAAGAAACTGTGATTCATGTGTTTTCTGTGTGCGCCAGGTTAATGCCATTAATGTCTCTGTTGGAATGTCCATGTGAGAGGTTGGGGGTGGTTTTTACTGTTGGGATGTTTATAATGGGATACAGGTACTCAAATAAGGAGAAGGCCAAATGTGTTTTGTTGAGTTTTCTGTTTGCCCCGGCGAAGTTGGCTATTTGGCTAAGAAGGAGGAACAGGGTCAAAGGTTGGGGGGTAACAGACCCTTTACTATTAATTAATGGGATGGTCTCTGCGTGCATTAGGGTTGAATTTGAGTTCTATAGAATGATAAAAAGTGTGGGGATATTTCAGGAGACATGGTGTGTTGGGGGGGGGGCTGTCTGTATAGCTGGGGAAGATGGTTCGGAGCTCTCTCTCTCTCCAACAGTATTGCAGACCATATAAATATAATTACTAGAATGAGAATCCACATTCAGAGATTCTATCCCAGCCATTCTATCCCAGACCATCTCTTTGCTGTAGGCTGGTGGAGTGTATCGTGAGTCGGTACATTTAGCTATATTATCAATGTGTGTGCACATGAATGGGTCTATGAGTGAGTGTCATAGTGTGTATTCTGCAGTTGTGTAGGAGGAGACTGAAAGGGGAGGACGGCTGGAATGGAGGGCATGGTACCGAACACATGGAAACCATTTGTTTGATATATTTACCACTGTTTAATTTATTCCGTTCTAGCCTTTACGATGTGACCCCGTCCTCAGATTTAAAGTACAACCAGCCACCACTGGTTTGTGTTCCATGTGTTTACGCCACGCCAGAAAGGGACTCTTCAGCCATGTACATTTCTACGGGTTCAGCTCATGTGCCTCTGAAGTAAAGTCCCACAGACTACAGCAGAGGCAGCGGCCTGCTCACTACGCCTCCGAGGGAGACTGAATTCAGCCTGAATGGGCCAAGTCATTCATGTGTAAAGTACAGCACAGCAGTCCCTCCTCTGGCCTCCGCTGGGGCCCGGGGACAAAGACTCACCTTCCCCAAAGAGCCACAATGGTCACGACTACAGCTCAGCTAAAAGAGCCAAGGACAACTAACACGGAAATCATTTCAACCTCCGCATGTCGGATTTTCGGGCAACTCAAAGGGGATTTCTATGGGGAGTTTGGGTACAACTGGTGACCGGGGGAAAGCAGCTTGGCAGGCTGTGGACGGGGAGTGAGAGTCTTCTAGCTGACTTGGGATCTATGTGACTGAATCTGCATTCGCTGCACTTCTACTGCTATAAGAACTGTCTCAGCACCCTGTATCAGTGTCCCTCTGTGTTTCACACACACACACACACACACACACACACACACACACACACACACACACACACACACACACACACACACACACACACACACACACACACACACACACACACACACACACACACACACACACACACACACACACACACAGAGTGCTAGAGCATAAGGGGAAAGAATGGGACATTAACAGATGGTCCAGTGCGCTGTTAATTACTGTCCCCGATGGCCAAAGTGCTAACGCTGTGGTTCCCCCAGATTAGAGCGACGCAAGAGAGAACAAGCTGTAATAGCGTACGATTCCTTTTGTCTTATTCTACCTTTTTATGACCTCTTTCTGCACAATTAGCGAAAACTGCATGTGTGGACTTTGCCTCGTGCTACTGCAGAGGTACAGTATGTTGATGAGTATTCATACCGCAGGACCGGAGTTCCACAGCCTTGAAAAAGTTGCTGTAGATTGTCGGGGTAACTTTCTTGGGTAGAGTAGGTTATAATGTAGGAATCCGTTGGATTTTCCATTGATGCAGTGAAACTAAAACTAAACTAAAAACGACTTTATATTCACCATAAATCATTGACAGGGACTGCAGCTCCCCAAGGATAGGATGCTACCTTCAAAAGGGCCCGATGATGTGACATACTGACTCCAGCGTCCGGTTTATTTACAGTCGCACAGACACACGCACGCACACACACACACACACACACACACACACACACACACACACACACACACACACACACACACACACACACACACACACACACACACACACACACACACACACACACACACACCACTGCTGTGTCTCCTGTGCTGGGGCTGGGGGCCAGGCATCAGACACTGTCATTGTCATGCCCGGGCAGTCATGTCCTTGTCTGTCTGTCTGGGTCCTGGCTCGGGTTTATGATGTGCGAAGGCAAACAGGCAGGCCTAAACACTTCAGTGTGCCTGTGATAGTGGCTAGCACAAACACACACGCACACACCATCCCCTCCAGTCACACCGGTGACAGGACGGGATCGAGTTTGAGGGGTTGTCAAATGCCTCGGAGGCGTCCTGTGTACTTAAGAGGTGTTTCCGGGACTCTTCATTTGGCACACTTGCCCACTCCACTCATTCGGGGGGACGTTGATATATGACTGGGCATTTGTGTCAGCTCTATTCATGTAAGGTGACTGGCTAAAAGGAGCTCCCTGACAGTGGACTCCCTGCTTTGTCTTCCAACCCACAGCTTTAGCACAGCCCTGCAGGCTAGAGCCTGGGAACATGTATGTGGAAGCCAAATCAGCCACTGTATGGAGCTGGATAATCTAGCCAGCACAAGACATCTTAGGATTCCAAATGGACTGGATAGGTGCTGACAATTGGGGCTATTTATCCATTTAGGCCTATTTTAATAGAACCTTTTATTTTGCCAGGCAGGTCAAATTCTTATTTACAATGAGCGCCTGGCCCGTCTGTATGTCTGAGCCTCTCTGCCCATCACCTCCCACCCTTCTCTACTGTACTGACCTGCTCTAAAGGTTCACGAAGTCTCTCCAGCATTCAGAGGTTGGAGTGACCGACAGGTCCTGGCCTTGTCTCTGCTAATCAGTCACGCCCTCTCCAGGAAGACAAGGTCCACTCAGGCGGCTGACCTCTTTGAGCGCAGAGCCCAGTGGCAGAAGGACAGATATCGCCGGGTGTACCGGTGATCTATTATTATTACGTGATGATTATGGTTTAGAGACCTATGGGAATATGACTATCGATGATTATTACAATAAAGATAAATATGATTGTATAAAGATGTATACATTTATTAGAGTACTGGCTCAGCCTGCACTCTGTAGGCTACTTCCGGTTCACATTCAGCCTCACATTCCCTCTATTGTCGCCTCGTGGCATGGAGAGGTTAAGATGCCTGTGTTTTCCTCGCTCTTCTCTGCAGTCTTCCTCTTCATTTCCACATCAGTCTTTCTCTGCAGTCTGCGGTCCACATGTTTACACACTTCCACGGCAGCTGAGTTGACTTTCCCGTCGGACAGACTCATCGTAAGCTGGCCCGTAGGAGTGTCAGTGTTGGGGTACAACCCAAATGGAACCCAATTCCCCATTTAGCTCACTTCTTTTGATCAGAGCCCTATGGTATTCCCTATGGGCCCTGGTCAAAGATAGTGCACTACATAGGGAACAGGGTTCCATTTAGGACTGATGCACTGTACTACTCCTTCAGCAGCAGGCAGCAGTGCTAGCTAGCTAACAGGGAAGGCTGCTGTATAATAAATGGGCCTGCTATCTCCTGCACTGTCAGGTGGTATAGCTAGCAGGCTCTCTGGGAGCCTCCGGAGGCAAGGCTTTTATTCCCCGCCTGAGAGCAGCACTGAATCATCCAAATTGACAAGGGGGGGGGGGGTGATTCTAGTACGTCCCCGCTCGTATCCGAAAGCTCTTCTTCCCACACTTCCACAGGGACTACCGCGGGTACACACAGTCACTACAAAGATACAGGTTTCCCTTCTAACTCAGTTGCCAGAGAGGAAAGAAACCGCTAAGGGATTTCACCATGAGGCCAATGATGACTTTACAGTTTAATGTTACAATTACAGTTTAATGGCTGTGATAGGAGAAAACTGAGGATGGATCAACAACATTGTAGTTACTCCACAATACTAACCTAAATGACACCACATATCACTGAGTACCACTCTTCATATTCAAGTATAGTGGTGACTGCATCATGTTATGGGTATGCTTGTCATCGGCAAGGACTAGGGAGTTTATTTTTATTTTTTATTTGTTGATAAAAATGAATGAAATAGAGCTAAGAACAGGCAAACCTCTAGAGGAAAACCTGGTTCCGTCTGCTTTCCAACAGCCACTGAGAGATTAATCCACCTTTCAGCAGGACAACAACCTAAAACACAAGGCCAAATATACACTGGAGATGCTTACCAAGATGACGATGAATGTTCCTAAAAACATGTTTTCACTTTGTCGTTACGGGGTGTTGTGTGTAAAACATATATTTAAGCAATTTTCCAATCAGGTTGTAACACAACAAAATGTGGGTTGGGGAAAGGGGTTAGGATTAGGTTTTTGTTTGTTAAGGAATCCACAAGGTGGATCTGATGCCTTCAAGCTAATGCAGAGACTGGGAGGGAGGGTTGCACCCCACTTGCCCAATGGGGGAGTCGAGGGGTTCGGGCACAGATCCGCCCAGGTTGTAGAACCCTATAGTTGCCCACTTTAGTAAAGTTGGTTTTGGGGTGCGTTGGCTTTAGGTTTCTTCATCCTTGGTCTTTCGTCCCTTTTAAGTCCAGGTAGGGGATAGGGTTAGGGTTAGGTTTAAGGTTGGGGTAAGAGCGAGGTTAGGGTTAGGATAAGGGTGGGATTAGGGTTAGGGTTAGAATAAGGGTGGGGTTAGTGGTTAGGTTAGGGTTAGGGTATGTAGGTCACGGGGTATGTCAAAGGCACTGTAAATTGGAGGAGAATGCCATAAAGTAGGCTAGCTAGCACATCTAGACCTATTAGGTTATGTCAAAAAATACTTCACTTTTCCGTTCTCTGTCTCAAATGGCACCCCATTTCCTAGCATAGGGAATAGGGTGCCATTTGGGATATATCCCACGGTCACTACCAATCCTTCTTAGGAACAGAGTGGCTAAGTTCTGACCTGTGTGATGTTTGGGAGAAGTTGAAGCTCAGAATGAAATAGAACACGATTATGTTGCATCTCTATGATCTGAAGGTCCACCAGGGGCTAATTAGTTTCAACTTATACAGTACCGACTCTTTCTTAATACAAGTCCTCTCTTCCACCTTCTCTCTCCCTCTTGCTCTCTCCTTCCCTCTCTTTCTGCCCGTATCTCCTTCTCTCCTCTCTGTCTACCCTTCCTTCCCTCCCTCCCTCCCTCCCTCCCTCCCTCCCTCCCTCCCTCCCTCCCTCCCTCCCTCCCTCCCTTGTCCTTTTTACATAGAGAGCGTGCACTAACTGAGCTCATTATCATTTCCAGTCAGAGATGCCTGACGCTTGCCTGCCCAACAACAAAGACTTGCGGGGGAACTCGCACTACACACACACACACTCATACACACTCACACACAATCTCGCCAAATCAATGGGCATCATGTCGGAGGATTCACACGTTCCACCATGATCACAGACTATAGAAAATAACGAGCCTGGCTCAATTAACACCGAGGGAGATCAGTATTATCGTATGTTCAAGTTGCTCTCATTAAAGCCACAATCTGGAATCTGGGAATCGTGTAAACTTGTTCTAACCTATCATGTGGATGTCAGGGACTGTCTGTCCTTGCGTCTACACTGTAAAACAAATCTAGTTTGAACTAATTATTCTTAAGTAACTGGTTCCACAGCCTTGTTCTTTTTTACTCAACTTTTCGGTTCAAGTGTTACCTGAACAAAAACAATTAGTTGGCCCAAAACTTAGCTCCAACTTGAGAAAATGAAAATGCAGTCAACTTTCTAGTTGTGTGTCTGCTTAAATTGCCTCAGATGTTCATTCAACTCAAAATCATTTTTTGGTCATAACTAAAAAAAAGTCAGTGGAACTAGTTACATACACACAGTGCTTTAACATACAATGTTTTCAACTTACATAGTTGACACGCATACATGATAGGCTGGATTAAGCAGCCACCTATGGCGGCACTTGAATTTGGGGCGGCATTTTGACAATTGGCTCCCCGGCGCCCCTGATCGGCTACTGCACTGCCGGCGGCACCCCAGCCACCAGCTCATAGCGTTTCTGCAATTCCCACTTCTCCCGAAATTCACTCCCACTATGCTTGGTGTGTTTATATTGGATTATGCAATTATGAAACGTTAACAGAAATGAATCCGCCAATTAAATGATTGTATAGTTTTTTTAATGTTGGTGTGACGAACACGATTAGTGATTAAGGCAGTAGCCTAACCTAGCCTGTTAACATGAGCTAGCTACTACTAGTGGTAATCGTCTTAGCTAATCAGATTCATGATTCGCCAATGAGCGCTTAACGCAGCTTTAAGAGCACAGCAGTGTCTTCAGCATCCTGTACAACGTCCCCACATTCAAGGACATGGAATCAACGTGTTTGAGCAGGAGACTGGGCAGTGAGGCAAAAGCACTCAACGCACAGGGGTACATATGCAGACCCCAAATGGCCTCCTTGTATCTCAATGCCTTTGTTCGCTCTGGGAGATCTTCTCAGACTCTCCCGGTGACAGTGGCAAGTGGAGAGCGCACATTCTCCAAGCTCAAACTCAAACTACCTGCACTCTACGAGTCAAGAGACTCGTAGACAAGGCTACCTAAATTCTATCAGCATACTGATTGCATATCAAAATGGTGCCGACAGAGATGGTTGCCTCGCTTCGAGTGCATCATTTTCTTTTTTTTATGTATTATTTCTTACACTGTTACCCCAGGAAATCTTAAGTCCTATTACATACGGCCAGGAAGAACTATTGGATATATGAGCAACGTCAAATTTCCAACATTACGACCAGGAATACCACTTTCCCAAAGCAGATCCTCAGTTCGAACCGCCACCCAGGACAATGGATCTAATCCCAGTAGCCAACCCAAAACAACGGCGCCGCAGAAGGGGAAGAGTTAGCGGCCTCCTGGTCAGCCACCGGGCTTCTCCATGCATCGCACCGACAGACATAAACACCTCTCTGGGAAGAGGAAGGGCGGGGGTGGATGCTTTATGATTAACCACTCATGGTGTAACCATAACAACACACAGGAACTCAAGTCCTTCTGCTTACCCGACCTAGAATTCCTTACAATCAAATGCTGGCCATTTTACCTACCAAGAGAATTCTCATCAGTTATAGTCACAGCTGTGTACATTTTGTTTACGGACATATTCAATCGCTCCCTATCCCAGTCTGTTGTCCCCACATGCTTCAAGATGTCCACCATTGTCCATGTACCCAAGAAGGCAAAGCTAACTGAACTAAATAACTACTGCCCCATAGCACTCACTTGTGTCATCATGAAGTGCTTTGAGAGACTAGTCAAGGATCATATCATCTCCACCTTAGCAGCCACCCTAGTCCCACTTCAGTTTGCATACCGCCCCAATAGTTCCACAGATGATGCAATCGCTATCACACTGCACACTGCCCTATCCCAGAAGAATACGAATGTAAGAATGCTGTTCATTGACTACAGCTCAGCATTCAACACCATAGTACCCTCCAAGCTCATCATCAGCCCCGCCCTGTGCAATTGGGTCCTGGACATTCTGACGGGCCACCCTCAGGTGGTGAAGGTAGGAAACAACATCTCCACTTCGCTGACCATCAACACTGGGGCCCCACAAGGGTGCGTGCTCAGTCCTCTCCTGTACTCCCTGTTCACCTACGACTGTGTGGCTATGCAACGCAATCATCAAGTTTGCAGACACAACAGTAGTGGGCTTGATCACCAACAACGACGAGACAGTCTACAGAGAGGAGGAGTATGGTGTCAGGAAAACAACCTCTCACTCAACATCAACAAAACAAAGGAGATGATCGTGGATTTAAGGAAAAATCAGAAGGAGCACCCCCTATCCACATCGAAGGGGCAGCAGTGGAGGTGGAAAGTTTTAAGTTCCTCGGCGTACACATCAAAGACAAACTGAAATGGTCCACCCACACAGACAGTGTGGTGAAGGCGCAACAGCACCTCTTCAACCTCAGGAGGCTGAAAACTTTACAGATGCAGAATCGAGAGCACCCTGTCAGGATTTATCACAGTCTGGTTGCAACTGCACTGCCCTCAACCGCAAGGCTCTCCAGAGGTAGTTGCAGTCTGCACAACACATCACCGGAGACAAACTACCTGTCCTCCATGACACCTACAGCACCTGATGTCACAGGAAGGCCAAAAGGATCATGAAGGACAACAACCACACTGCCTGTTTACACCGCTATCATCAAGAAGGCGAGGTCAGTACAGGTGCATCAAAGCTGGGATCTGAGAGATTGAAAACAACTTCTCTCTCAAATCCATCAGACTGCTAAACAGCAATCACTAATTCAGAGAGGCTGCTGCCGACATTGAGAAGGTAAGCATTGATCATTCACTTGCATTAATTTGTAAGATTACTCAATTATCTATCACCTGTTTACTTTGTATTTATTTAATTTAAATAGACTAGATCCTAATCTCACTCTATCACCCCCCCCCTTATCTCTCTCTGTCTCTCTCAGATTATTTGATTTCAGGACCATGGACAGCTCCCGAGAGAACATCGCTGACTGCCATGCAGCACCAATGAAGAGGAAAGAGGCCACTTTAGGAGGAGACTAAATAAATAAATGCTAAAACTGACATTGGTCAATCAATAAACTAAATAAACTAAATTCGTTAAGGCTGGGTCATTGCCATAAAGCTTATTTTACACAATGCTCCAGTGAAACGATCTCACTTCTGTTTTTTACAGTTCTACAGGAATATTAAAGTATTTGTTAAATATGTAATATAAAAGTGCTATTTTATTGTACCAATTGTTTGGTCGTGCCATGTGTGATAACACATGGCATATTATTAGTTAGAAACACTTGTTTCCTACTATAGGCCTTTGGCTGCATAGTGATAGCAACATTGTAACTCTCCGATGCAGGGGTTAAGATAACATTCCCTTCTGCTTAGGACCTCCTATAAGTGCATGCGTGCACCAACATTTTTTATGGGCATAATCATAGAATTACATATCAAATTGGAAGCTATTTCTTCCGATTCCCTAAAGATAAGTGGCGAGCCTACCTGTTTGACAGACACAGTTATGCTATCCATAAATGTCGGTATAGCCAAATACTCCAATATTGCCACATGTACTGATTAAATACCTCCGTGCCTGGGAAGGGCTTGGTGTGTTATGTTATAAAACCAGGGCTCGAATTGCGTGAGGAAAGGGCAAAAAGGATATCGATTGTTTGTTTTCTATTTTGAAATAAATTCATGAAACATACCCAAACGATATCAAGCGCTCTATAACTATGCTTCACTCGGTGATGCCTCATGCTAGAAACAAGCTCTAAAATGCCGGCGGGAGACTCCGAAGCATATGGAGATATATTGATTCCTCTCTATGAAGCTGAGCTACAGCCTATGATATTCCAGGAGATACAAAAAGAAAATGGACTTTGCTATTCAGTCCCTATTACAGTAATTGAGCTCTTCTCTTCCTGAAAAGAAAATATGTTTGTTTAAACCCAGGCAGCTTTTAGGGAAGCACTTCTGTTGTTGGGATATACAACGGACGAGTAGCCAGCAGTTGAAGCTTACATTTTGTCTGCGTCGGTAGAGCCTCTGTCTGGGTGGAAAGGTCACTTTTGAAAGTGCCATGCTTCGAGTCATAAGGATGTCTAATATGTCATTATTTGCAAACAGCTGTTGCAAACAAGACAACTCTGGTTTGACATTGAGAAATATGATAAGAAAACCTATTTCTCTGTCCATTACTGAAACTTCTATTTCGTGGGGGCGGGGACATTTGTTTTCTGCCGAGAGAGGCAGAGTGTCCAGGACCGGCCCTGCGTGTGTGTGTGACTGTGTGTGTGTCTCTGAATAGACTGGACAGTGGAGGCAGTATGTCACATCATTGGGCCCTTTTTAAAGGTATAATCTTAGCCTTGGAGGGCTGCAGTCTACTCTACCCAAGAAAGTTACCGCATTGAAAACATTGTATGTTATAAGCACTGTGTGTGTGTGTGTGTGTGTGTGTGTGTGTGTGTGTGTGTGTGTGTGTGTGTGTGTGTGTGTGTGTGTGTGTGTGTGTGTGTGTGTGTGTGTGTGTGTGTGTGTGTGTGTGTGTGTGTGTGTGTGTGTGTGTGTGCTCCACAGCCTTTTAAGTAAGATATTCAAATAATAGTTGAAGCCAACTATTTGTATTTAGTTCATTCGTATGAATGAACATATGAGACAATTTGAGCAAAAACATCATTTTAAGTGAACTGCATTTTGACTTATTTGGGCCAACAATTTTTGTTCAGGTAACACTTGGACTGAAAAGTTTAGAAGACTAAAACAAGTCTGTGTAACCAGTTACCCAATAATAATTAGCTGAAACAACTAGATTTGTTTTGTAGAACGCCAACTGTGAATTTGAAAGGGGTTCCATTTCCCCGGCCCCATCACGTTTTTCTGATAAACAAATCCCAGAGGGTTGCTTTAAAGATACAACAGGAATCATTCTGTCCTCGTAACACACACGATCCTTCTATTTATGAAATGGAATAATTGAATTGTGTTTCTGTGTGTGACAGCGTAATTCATGTTGCACATACGGTTCGTTTTGCAGGGAGACTCAAATGGATCATAATTGCCAAGCGGTTCAGGCATGGGTGGACAAGCTAAATGAATGATCACACACACACACACACACACACACACACACACACACACACACACACACACACACACACACACACACACACACACACACACACACACACACACACACACACACACACACACACACACACACACACACACAAGTAATTACTTAGTTGTGACTTTCCTTTAGTCCTCCTAGCGACCAGAATAACATTTAGTACGCAATGAAAAAACTTTTTTTCTTGCTACACTTTAATATAAAGGATAATATAATCACGCTATGTTGTTTACATGTGCGTATGAGAATAGCTGTTTAGATGGGGTTTTCAATCTCTGTCGGCCAATAATTCTGGACTCATTCACAATGGAACGTACTTTTGTATGTTAGACTGTAATATTAGGACAATAGGATAATAATATAATAATATAATAATATATAATGATAAATATGTGCCTATGTGTGTGTGTGTGTCACTGATTATACGGCTTCACTCGCCGTCTAGGATGAATTTCATTCTGGATGAATTAACCCTTCATTAAGGGTTAGCCAAACTATTTGCATCGGCAGGTTCAATTTGTCAACCGCTGCCTGTAAAGGGCTATTTCGTTAAAAGGAGAAATAATTGAAAGATAATAAGAAACGCATCTCCCCTTACAGATCTAGGATCTTCATTGCAGCCGGTTTGCTGAAGAAAATAATCCTGCAGCAACAGGAAATGTGAATTATTATGTGGATTATAATTAATGGATTTTTTTTTTTGTAGGGGGTTGATGCATTTTTCGTACGGGAAAAATCAAGTCTGAAATTTCAAAAGGGGAAATTGCAAACTTCAGAAGCCTTTTTAAACCTCAAATACACTACAAGTTGCAGGAATGTTAACTTGATCACCCGGGTGCAGGAATGTTATCCTGCAACCGGGTGATCAAATTAAGATCCAACATCTGTATGTGTATCTGCAGGAAACGAAGCCACTCACAAAGAGAAAGATCAAGCTGGGGAGAAGTGAGGACACATTGTCCTACACGTGCAGGCACAGAAATCATCAACACCAAAAAAGAAGGTATCACAGAGACATGCAAACTACATACAAACACCAACCAGTGATGGAAAATAAAGTTTTCACCCACAAGCAACCACAAGCGTGGGTCTCCAATAGTCCATATATCCTATTGAAGACAAGCCCTCATCCACTTCTCATATCAATCTGCAAGCACTTGCTGTGTTTACTGGGAGCAGCTCGGCCATCACACGGTCATACAAATTACCTACAGGATGTGTCAGGGGCGAGGGGTTAGAGTCAGCACAGGGCCATACCAATTATCTACAGGACGTGTCAGGGGCGAGGGGTTAGAGTCAGCACAGGGCCATACAAATTATCTACAGGATGTGTCAGGGGCGAGGGGTTAGAGTCAGCACAGGGCCATACAAATTATCCACAGGATGTGTCAGGGGCGAGGGGTTAGAGTCAGCACAGGGCCATACCAATTATCTACAGGATATGTCAGGGGCGAGGGGTTAGAGTCAGCACAGGGCCATACCAATTATCTACAGGATGTGTCAGGGGCGAGGGGTTAGAGTCAGCACAGGGCCATACAAATTATCCACAGGATGTGTCAGGGGCGAGGGGTTAGAGTCAGCACAGGGCCATACCAATTATCTACAGGATGTGTCAGGGGCGAGGGGTTAGAGTCAGCACAAGGCCATACCAATTATCTACAGGATGTGTCAGGGGCGTGGGGTAGGAGTCAGCACAGGGCCATACCAATTATCTACAGGACATGTCAGGGGAGCGGGGCGAGGGGTTAGAGTCAGCACAGGGCCATACCAATTATCTACAGGACATGTCAGGGGAGCGGGGCGAGGGGTTAGAGTCAGCACAGGGCCATACCAATTATCTACAGCATGTGTCAGGGGCGAGGGGCGAGGGGTTAGAGTCAGCACAGGGCAATACCAATTATCTACAGGATGTGTCAGGGGCGAGGGGTTAGAGTCAGCACAGGACCATACCAATTATCTACAGGATGTGTCAGGGGCGAGGGGTTAGAGTCAGCACAGGGCCATACCAATTATCTACAGGACGTGTCAGGGGCGAGGGGTTAGAATCAGCACAGGGCTATAACAATTATCTACAGGATGTGTCAGGGGCGAGGGGTTGGAGTCAGCTCAGGGCCATACCAATTATCTACAGGACGTGTCAGGGGCGAGGGGTAGGAGTCAGCACAGGGCCAGACAGACAGGGAGTGATTAAACAGGCTGTTAGAAAAATCCTTTGATGTCACACAAGCATGTACACACACACACACGCACAAAAACACATGCACCAGTGCACAAACTGCTCTAAGCGGAGGGTTACGTCACCGCACAGTCACATTCCATGTGCCACATACAGAGAGCATACATGCACTGCTGAGTAACAGTACAACTTGGCCTTTCTCGCGTGTTTTCTGTTAGAAAACAAATAAAGAGAAAGAGCGAGAGAACACGGGCTGAGGGGAATGAGATACTCGTGTACTTGGGACAAAGATGGACACTCCCAATCACTAACAAGCAGAGACAAAGTCACGACCTTGTTGCGCTGCCAAACCACACCACATATCCACCTCATACATCACATTCATCATACTTCACTCCAAAGCCAGAAAGGGGGGGGGCTGTGGGCTACAATATGCAGCCTCGGTTGAATCTTGACACAGAGTTACATATCTGACAGAATAGTCGAGAGGCCTCAGACATGAGATGGGCCTCGTTAGAATGGCATGAAAATAGGTACGGTCGTATAGGTTCAGATTCTATACCAGACATCAAGACAGTATGCTGATGAATGGGACAGGAGAGAATAGAGCATGGCACAGTCTAGACTGTTCTTTCATATACAATCTCAAACCGAGTTCTGCTGTTTGGACACCGTGTTGGGCTGAGTTAGCTAAGCCACTGTTGAAGTGTAAACGGCTGTCTTGGTCCTAGTCTGGAGAGACTCAGCCGCCCGGAGGACTGTGCCCAAAACAGACGAGGCAAGGAAGCAGAACCACACCGTCGCTGCTCAGACGTGACAGGGTCGTGATCCAGAGCGTGCGTGCACAAGTGCGAGTGTGAACTTGCACCCTACACACACTTGCGCACATACACACACACACACACTTCTCTCTCTCTATCCCTCAGAGTGGTAACAGACCTTCCACGGTGGCTGAGGCGGACAAAAGGGCATCAGTGCTCAAGCATGACTCCACCTGGCCTTTTCCCCCCCGGCTAGCCAAGGAGGAGATGAAACCTTTGGATCCCTGTGTGCTCCCGGGTGGCAGCACCGCTTGGTTACCCACAGAGATGAGCCTGATGTGTGTGTGTGTGTGTGTGTGTGTGTGTGTGTGTGTGTGTGTGTGTGTGTGTGTGTGTGTGTGTGTGTGTGTGTGTGTGTGTGTGTGTGTGTGTGTGTGTGTGTGTGTGTGTGTGTGTGTGTGTGTGTGTGTGTGTGTGTGTGTGTGTGTGTGTGTGTGTGAGAGAGAGTGTGATTAGCTCTCTCTGATTAAACTAGCGCTTCTCGCTAGCTAGCAAGAAGCCGAGCCAACTCATCCCTGTCAATGCCATTCTATTCACAAAGACACTGTCCATCCATCCATTCACACGTTGATTTCAGTCATTTATTTAACTTGACCTGCCTGAGAGAAAATATTTTGGTCTATTAAAAAAATATATATATATATTTATGGTCTATTAAACTCAACGGTAGTGCGAATGCACGGCAAGTGGCACTTGAATTTCAACACCGAAGGTTCTTGAAGGTCGGAGTTACAGATGGCTGAAGTTAATCAAATGTGAAGTGCGCGCAGTCTCTCAGATAAAAGATGAAGTAGAATTAGTTCTAAAGTTGAATCACTGGTAAAGCTTTAGAAGTCTACGTTGGAGTGAGTGCTAACGACTGATCTCTGTTAGAGACCATGACATTTGGAAAATTTTGAATTTTGGCAGCACTTGATTTCACAGGCCTTGAGTGTGATTTCAGATCACTTCGTTGATGCAACTGCTGTAAATAAGGCTAATAAACAAATATGAGAACTACCCTAAACTATCCCAAACATGGAAACTGTCCAAAACTGGCCCATAATATGGAAACTAGTACAGTTGAAGTCGGAAGTTTACATACACCTTAGCCAAATACATTTCAACGCAGATGTTCACATAACATTTAATCCTAGTAGAAATTCCCTGTTTTAGGTCAGTTAGGATCACCACTTTATTTTAAGAATGTGTAATGTCAGAATAATAGTAGAGAGAATGATTTATATCAGCTTTTATTTCTTTCATCACATTCCCAGTGGGTCAGAAGTTTACATACACTCAATTAGTATTTGGTAGCATTGCCTTCCACAAGCTTCCCACAAAAAGTTGGGGAATTTTGTCCCATTCCTCCTGACAGAGCTGGTGTAACTGAGTCAGGTTTGTAGGCCTCCTTGCTCGCATATTCCTTTCCAGTTCTGCCCACAATTTCTCTATTGGATTGAGGTCAGGGCTTTGTGATGTTCACTCCAATACCTTGACTTTGTTGTCCTTAAGCATTTTGCCACAACTTTGGAAGTATGCTTGGGGTCATTGTCTATTTGCAACCAAGCTTTAACTTCCTGACTGATGTCTTGAGATGTTGCTTCAATATATCCTTCCTCATGCTGCCATCTATTTTGTGAAGCGCACCAGTCCCTCCCGCAGCAAAGCACCCCCACAACATGATGCTGCCACCCCTGTCCTTCACAGTTGGGATGGTGTTTTTCGGCTTGCAAGCCAGACCCTTTTTCCTCCAAACATAACAAGGGTCATTTTGGCCAAACAGTGCTATTTTTGTATCATCAGACCAGAGGACATTTCTCCAAGAAGTATGAAATTTGTTCCCATGTGCAGTTGCAAACTATTTTGGTGCAGTGGCTTCTTCCTTGTTGAGCGGGGTTTCAGGTTAAGTCGATATAGGATTCGTTTTACTGTGGATATAGATCATTTTGTACGCGTTTCCTCCAGCATCTTCACAAGGTCCTTTGCTGTTGTTCTGAGATTGATTTGCACTTTTCTGAGTTTGAAGGTAAGCCTTGAAATACATCCACAGGTACACCTCCAATTGACTCAAATGATGCCAATTAGCATATCAGAAGCTTCTAAAGTCATGACATAATTTTCTGGAATTTTCCAAGCTGTTTAAAGGCACAGTCAACTTAGTGTATGTAAATGTCTGACCCACTGGAATTGTGTTACAGTAAATTATAAGTTAAATCATCTGTCTGTAAACAATTGTTGGAAAAGTTACTTGTATCATGCACAAAGTAGATGTCCTAATCGACTTGTCAAAACTATAGTTTGTTAACAAGAATTTTGTGGAGTGGTTGAAAAACGAGTTTTAATGACTCCAACATAAGTTTATGTAAACATCCGACTTCAACTGTACATCCATCTGCCTTCCTCACTAAACTGTTAAGCCAAAATAGGCTGTGTACATCCGTAGATACATCTACTGTCTGTGTAGACACATGCACAACCAATACAAGCTAAAAACATTCTCTCATCTCTCCTTTGCCCTCTTTTAACCCTTCACCCGCTACTCTTCTTTGCTCCTCCGTCTTCTCTTTCCCTGTCTGTTTCCCTTTCCTCTTCTCGTCGAAGCGGCACGGTACAGATGAGACAACCGCTTGACAGATAGTTGTCACAGGCCGTGACAAAAAAAAGTTCACATTTAATTCAAAATCAATTCTATCATCCCTGGCAAATATAAAAATGGGCGGAAGAGGAAACATATGGGGGGGGGAGAAAGTGCCTGAAATGAACCAAATCAATCACACAGGCTTTGTCTTAGCGAAAATGTTTCCTCTCCTCTGTTTCAAATCAAATCTCTCTGTTGTCTCCCTTGGAGCTGCGATCTTAGCGTTTCCCGCCGCTGCCCTCTTTGGAGACCGGCCGTCTTCATGAACTATGTGATCGTGTAATAGATGAAGTATAGCATTTTCATATTTTACTGCACTGTTGAGCTGCAGTATAGTGACCGAGGCTGTCTTACTAAGTTGGCCTCAGTCTCCGTCGGAGCAGTATAGGTGAGTCCCTTTACGGGGGGGGGGGGCTGTCCATGGTGGAAGCCTTCTCCCTCATACAGCAGCGAGAGGAAGAGGGCAATGCTCCACTCCCAGTGTTCATAAACACACACACTAATGTCTCTCTCATCCACAAATAGACAGACAAAAGCTGACTCTCTCATCTCTAGCTCAGAGCAGTGTGCGTGTGGTGTATTATCTCTGCCTTGTGCCTCCCAGCGTGGGGGCCTCTTATGGGAAGCCCTTAGCCACATCACGTTCTGCTGACCAAACTGACCAAACTCTAGCAACACTATGTGTGTGTGTGTGCGTGTCGTCACCACAAAACAACCAGCACATACACACTAGGACTACTAATGAACTGGCGTATGACAAGCAACCAATTGCCACACAGCACTACAAGCTACACGTTCTGGTTCATTCTGCTTCATCACAGAATACAGGCTAATTCCCGCAACCTTGTCCGAAACTTTTTGCTTTCTTTGGAATAACAAATCTCAGTGCCTCAGAAGGAAATCCAATTCCATTCTCTATTTTCTCACACGTGGCTGTTGTTGCTCGCTTGTTAAGCCGGTCGTCCAGGGACGCCAGAACCATCCGTCACTAACCCAGAAATAAAATCAACAGCAGAGATTAAAGAGAACGGAAATTATGCTTGATACAATGGGGCAGACCGAAGCTGGCAAGAAGTGTAGAATCAATACTTCCAAAACTCTCAAGGGGAAGCTGGAGTAAAGGGGTTGTAGAATACAAGAATATAAGTCTAGCATTTTCAAAACAGATACGGACAGTGTGTGTGTGTGTGTGTGTTTGCACGCGCGCTGCTACCTGCCCAGAAGCTGCAGGTTTATCAAAGCTGTTTTAGAGAAGCGGTTGCTAAGCACGCTAGTTTCTGGGGAATGCCTCTATGGAAAGAATAACTTTTATCTTTTGAAGCCTTTCCCATACAGAATCTCTCTGCCTGCTAGTCTCTCTGCTAGTCATTCCAGCATGTTGTCAGCTTTGTTGTCAGCTATAACCAGAGAGTGTGAGTTTGGCTGGGTTTTGATCCCAAGTCTCCTGTGCACCACAAGACTGTTAGCCCAACAAGCTGAAGCCAAGGCAGCAGCCCAGGCAAGGTTACTCATCACAAGACTGCGTTAGCCCAACAAGCTAAAGCCTAGGCAGCAGCCCAGGCAAGGTTAATCATCACAAGATCGTGGTTCGCGGGACCACCTCTGATAAAACTGTCTCTCACTAGCCAGATGACTCGGTTGATCCAACCCCAGTATAGCTTAGATTTTTAATAACCAGTGACTTTATTACCAGTAAAACCAGAAAGCGTCTTACCTTGTCGCTAGCTATAACCAGTGAGTAAGTGACCAGCTGGGTTTACACTAAGGTCTCTGGGCGCACCACAAGACAGGTGAAGCCCAAGGCTACAGGTTAGGCAGCACGGTTACTCGTCACGCGATCGCGGTTCTCTGAACCACCTCCGTTACCTCCAACGACTATGTTAGCCCGGTGAGCTAAAGCCTCTGCTAAAGCTATGTGTCCCTACCTGTGTGACCAGGGGCTCCAGCAGCCGCTCCACGGTCAGGGTGCGGATCTCCAGACTCTTAGGGTCCCATTTCAACAGGATGGGGGACGTAGCGGTGGTCATGGTCTCTGCTGGAGGAACAAACAAAGAGACAAGTTAGAAAAACACACGTATTTGGTTCGAGGCAAAACAAAAGAGAGAGAGAGCGAGAGAGAGAAAGGGAGCCTATGTATGAGCTTGTTCTTTCAGCGGCGTGGCCTTTTTTCGAAGAATGCCCCGTTTATTTCTCCCTCTATTCCTCGGCAGTGACACTTCGTGCACCATCGACAGCCGTTTAAAAAGAGGGACGGACTAGAGAGTGGGAAACTGAAACGGAGGAGCTTGGTGGAGTCGCTTTAGAGCTTCGTGTTTCCTTTCCGACGGGGAGAGACAGAGGAGACTAGTGGGATGGTGGCAAGCGCCTCAAAACACACTCGAAAGAGAAGCATATCAACTCTAACCCCCGGTTCAGCCAATAAGTATCAAAACTGGGGAAACAATGGAGACTTTCAACGTATTCCTACTTCTGCAAACCTGGGCATGGACCAGAGAGTCTCTGCCATAGCCGTGGGAAGTAGTTTTGGGGTGGGGGTGCTGCGATTTAGCAACAAGAATTGCCAGCGCCGAAGACGTCTAAATCGTTCCACTAATCCAGGACAAGTAGACCCAGTGCAATACCCTTTGTGAAAACATTTCAACGAAATGGATTTGAGTGTTTACCCGCATTTATAACTTGAGTCGGATAATTATCTGTACAAAACAGTTCATCTGATATCTGTGGAATATTATTTTTAAAACACTTGCTTGACATATGTTTTCCAGTTTGAGATACTTTGCAAATTGATCTGTGAAAACAGGTCTTAGTAGACACTCTTATCCAGAGCAACTCACTGTAGTGAATGCATGCATTGTCCCATGGGAATCGAACCAACAATCCTAGCATTGCAACCGCCATGGTCTACCAACTGAGCCACATGATCACACCACAAGCCACATGATGTCTTCTTGGTGATGGAAGGTACAAACCTGGATGACCAGCCTATGTACTATACAGTAATGTATTAATTAAATGATTTGGAATAATACTGCATGAAAAAAGTGGTTGTTTTCCATGTTATTTGATCAAGGGAAAAATAAAGAATTTGATGTTGTAACGCTTGTCATCTGGGGATGGAGAGGAGGACCAAGGTGCAGCGTGGTAAGTGTTCATATTTTAATGAACACTGAAAACAAAACAAAACAACCAACGACCAGTCCTGTAAGGTGCAACACAACACGAAACAGAAAATAACCACCCACAAAACACAATGGAAAACAGACTACCTAAATATGGTTCTCAATCAGGGACAACGATTGACAGCTGCCTCTGATTGAGAACCATACCAGGCCAAACACAGAAATAGAAAATCATAGACAAACTAACATAGACAAGACAACCCACCCAACTCACGCCCTGACCATACTAAAACAAAAGACAAAACAAAGGAACTAAGATCAGAACGTGACAGTACCTCCTCCCCAAAGGTGCGGACTCCGGCTGCAAAACCTGAACCTATAGGGGAGGGTCTGGGTGGGTGTCTGTCCACGGTGGCGGCTCTGGCGCGGGACGTGGACCCCTCTCTACTGTAGTCTTTCTCCGCCTCCTTAACCGCCTCCGTGGTTTCTTAAGAGTGGCGACCATCGCCACCGACCTCGGACTGGGGACCCTACCCACGGGTCCCGAATGGACGGGAGATTCCGGCAGCGCTGGAGTGAAGGACGACTCCGGCAGCGCCGGACAGGCGGGAGACTCCGGCAGCTCCAGAGTGAAGGGCAATTCCGGCATCGCCGGCATGACAGGCGGCTCTGGCCGCTCCTGGCTGACAGACTGGAGACTCTGGCAGGTCCTGGCTGACAGACGGGAGACTCTGGCAGCTCCTGGCTGACAGACGGGAGACTCTGGCAGCTCCTGGATGACAGACGGGAGACTCTGGCAGCTCAGGACAGACGGGAGACTCTGGCAGCTCAGGACAGACGGGAGCACCTGTAGGGAGAAGACGGAGAGACAGCCTGGTGCGGGGGGCTGCCACCGGAGGGCTGGTGCGTGGAGGTGGCACCATGATAGACCGGACCGTAAAGGTGCACTGGAGCTCTTGAGCACCGAGCCTGCCCAACCTTACCTGGTTAAATGCTACCAGTAGCCAGGCCAGTGTGGCGAGGTGGAATAGCCAGCACTGGGCTGTGCTGGCGAACCGGGGACACCATGCGTAAGGCTGGTGCCATGTACACCGGCCCGATGAGACGCACTGGAGACCAGATGCACTGAGCCGGCTTCATGGCACCTGGCTCGATGCCCACTCTAGCCTGGCCGATACGAGGCGCTGCAATGTACTGCACCGGGCTATGCACACGCACTGGGGACACACGGCATGACAAGTTGCCTGCCCGGTCCCTCTCGCTCTCCGGTAAGCACAGGGAGTTGGCTCAGGCCTCCTACCTGACTTAGCCACACTCCCCGTGTGCCACCCCCCAAATACATTTTTGGGGCTGCCTCTCGGGCTTCCAACCGCGCCGCCGTGCTGCCTCCTCGTACCATCGCCTCTCAGCTTTTGCTGCCTCAGCCTTGGGGCGGTGATATTCTCCAGTCTGTGCCCATGGCCCCTTGCCATCCAATATCTCCTCCCATGTCCAGGAGTCCTGCGATTTCTGCTGCTGCTGCCCGTTACCACACTGCTTGGTCCTTTCTTGGTGGGTGGTTCTGTAACGCTTGTCATCTGGTGAAGGAGACGAGGACCAAGGTGCAGCGTGGTAAGTGTTCATATTTTAATGAACACTGAAAACAAAACAATAAACAACCAACGAACAGCCCTGTAAGGTGCAACACAACACTAAACAGAA
This sequence comes from Oncorhynchus gorbuscha, assembly GCF_021184085.1. Taxonomy (NCBI): domain Eukaryota; kingdom Metazoa; phylum Chordata; class Actinopteri; order Salmoniformes; family Salmonidae; genus Oncorhynchus; species Oncorhynchus gorbuscha. The sequence goes on along the minus strand of NC_060196.1, from coordinate 16,805,116 downwards.
AATAACCACCCACAAAACACAATGGAAAACAGGCTACCTAAATATGGTTCTCAATCAGGGACAACGATTGACAGCTGCCTCTGATTGAGAACCATGCCAGGCCAAACACAGAAATAGAAAATCATAGACAAACCAACATAGGCAACCCACCCAACTCACACCCTGACCATACTAAAAACAAAAGACAAAACAAAGTAACTAAGGTCAGAACGTGGCAGATGTTAATGTTTTGTGTCTTTAACCATCATTTTGCACCTTTTGACATACATGTTTGAGGACAGGGTTTTGTTCTTTCCGTATTCCATTAGAATGACGATCGCAGAGAAAGAGACAGTGCAACAACTCTTACAAATCCAAGCTATTGAATCCTGCAAGATACTGTTGTTAATTATACAACTATCTATTTTTGACAAAGCAAGATACTGAAAAAAGTGTGCCCCCCCCCCCACACACACACACTACAGAGGTCCATGTCGGTCCACTAACGCAAGTAAAGGGTCAGTGCACTACCTTAGTGAAAAAATACATGCAAATGACGAAAGAAATCAGGCAAAAGACCACTGATTGCATTAAAGGGCGCTTACACCACTCGCATCTCCACCCATGGAGGCCGCTGAGGGGAGGACAGCTCATAATAACGTCTAGAACGGAGTCATGTGTTTGATCTATTTGATACCATTCCACATCATTACCACGAGCCCATTCTCCCCAATGAGGTCGCCACCAACCCCCTGTGAACGTTAACTAGAATGGATGAGTCTGTGCCGAGATTCTTTAATGGTGTTGTGTTGAAGTGTTTTTACTGAGGCTTGAATGTGATTCAGGGACACCTCGCACTGTTTTTGCCTACTGCCTTCAAACCCGATTGTCATTCAGAAGAGTGTGTTGGCCTAGATTTGTCTCTCAGTCTCTATCATTCCTTTCGGGTGGGACCGAGAGAGAGCGAGCGAGTGGGATTCTGATTACTAAAAACACATGTGGGTACAAAGCTTGAGCAGTGGCTTTGAAGAACAGAGCTAATATATGCAGGTGAGTCTCTGATTAAGGCAGGAAACTGAGGCGGGGAGACACAGGCAGGGATCCATTTGGAAATATGAGAGAGAAAGAGAGAGAGCGAAGCGAGAGAGAGGGAGAGAGAGAGAAAGAGAGAGAGCGAGAGCGAGAGAGAGGGAGAGAGAGAGAAAGAGAGAGAGCGAGAGCGAGAGAGAGGGAGAGAGAGAGAAAGAGAGAGAGCGAGAGAGGGAGAGAGAAGTTTGGCTGAGGTGAGTTGAAAAGTACAGAACTAAGTGGAATTCCAATGATCACCATTGAAAAAACCCTTAGGAGTATATAGCTGAGGCGAGAAGTACCACTCTCATTTAAATTAAGTCTAATCCAAATCGGTTCTATTAGCAAATTAGCTACCTATAATCCCGAAGAGTAATACCAAGCTACACACAGATGTGGCCATACGCGCACACACACACAGATGTGGCCACACACACACACACACACACACACACACACACACACACACACACACACACACACACACACACACACACACACACACACACACACACACACACACTCAAAGGCAAAATCTAAACCCTGACATATGCTTGTGTAGGGGCCTCCTATAGACTATACTATTGTCAGTAGGGGGATCTGACTCACTGGGGTTATTTGGGGTCGATAGAGTCCACAGCAGAAGGATGGAGAGGGGCAGAGGAGGGAGGAGGGCTGCCATTACCATGGGAACGTGAAGCTAAGCAACACTCCAGTCCAATGTTGCCAGCTGGGGCATGTGGGCGGGGGTCCAGTGCCTCTGTCTGGTGGACGGGGACGGGGACGAGGGGGGTTGAGGGAAATTGAGGGTTTTGGACTAAGGGCTTCTAAAACAGGGCTGGGAGTGAATAAAGCCTCTGGGAAGACTGGCCAGCATTAAGCTCTCCTTCTCTTCTATAGTAGATAAATATGCTCCACATGAAGTCTACACCTACAAAGACAAAATCTTGCCTACTAGCCTAAATGAGGAATATTTCAAACAGTATCACATGAACAGGAAACACATTGCATAACAGGCCTTGTAAAGAAGCCTAACTGAGTGGCTCTTCCCACACAGAAAGGAGACATGGAAGTAAAGCGTTTATTTTAAAATGTCAGGAATTGCCCAAAATACAAGAAGGCCTTTACAAACTACTGGAATTAAACCCCAAAATAAGTGTCATTTGCATTGAGGATGAGTTCAGACAGACTGCACACACACACACACACACACACACACACACACACACACACACACACACAGGCAGAGTCACACAGACACACACGTACAGCAGAGTAAAGTGTGCCCTCGCTGACATTCACTGACATTTGTGGAACAAACATCAGAAGTAATGTATGTTTACAGCCGGGGAGAGGTTCATTAGGTGAAGCTAACTTCGAGCAAATTAATGCAATCGCTCCTCCAGACGACTATTCCCTTACAGTCGATGTCCACGCACCCGCGAAAATATATTTTATCTTTTTTGTAGTTGTAGTTGCATTAAATGGTCCCCCCAGTTCTCTACTAGCTTAGACCAACCCATGTCGTAATTGATAGCACAGGGAACCCCACATGCAAGAGAAAATAAGAAATAGAGGACAAACGAATAGACCAGAAATGTAATGCGTTTTCCCCTGACGGTTTGATCTCCCAATGAATGTCCGTTGGCAGCCCGAAACAGAGCAAGCCGAGTGACAAACGCCTCTCATTGCAAAACTATGTCCATTGATCAACTATGAAAATACACCGGGAAAGAAAATACCGATGTGGAAGTAGCACTGGATTATAGCGCACACATTCTACTTGCTACTCAACAGACATCACTCAGACCTTGTCCTCAGCTCCCCTCTCTCTCCCCGTGGGCGGTACCGTTTCATACGGGTAGACACGTTCAAGTACAACTTAAAACAGTGGGACAACGAACAATAATGGACAACGAACAATAGTCATATGCCCTTCTGTGGAATTACTAACGGCCCTGGACACTTGGGAAATGTCAAGAGGGGCGTATTCCCTTCTTTTCTTCTCCAGGAAAAACCCGGAGAGGAAGAAAGGAGAGAATGAGAAAAAGACAAGTACCAACACCTGTAACTAATGCAACTGTCGACGCTATGGCAACAGCGAAAGAGAGTGGCGCTTGTCGATGTGTCCGTTCCAAATAGCACTTTATTCCATATATAGTGCATTACTTTTGAAGAGGACCCTGGCTCTGGTTAAACGTAGTGCACTATATAGGGAACAGGGTGCCATTTTGGGACGCAACTACGTAGGCTCCACAATGCGTTACTTTGAAGTCGTATGTAACGCTGGACGATGAGGTCTGTATTAGGTAATGGAAGAGGTTGCTGTGAGGAGGTATGAACAGGTATGAAGTGGAACAAAGGATTGAGTTAGAGATAGTGTTAAGATAAACTAAGGATATTGAAGAGGTTCAGGTGAACTAAGGATGTATACTGAACAAAAGCATGAACTCAACATGCAACAATTTCAACGATTTTACTTAGTTACAGTTTTAATATAAGGAAATCAGTCAAATGAAATAAATTAATGAGGCCCTAATCTATGGATTTCACATGACTGGGCAGGGGCACAGCCATGGGTGGGCCTGAGAGGACATAGGCCCACCTACCTGGGAGCCAGGGCCACCATCTTGGAAGCCAGGCCCAGCCAATCAAAATGGGGTTTTCCCTACAAAAGGGCTTTATTACAGACAGCAATAATCCTCAATTTCATCAGCTGTCCGGGTGGCTGGTCTCAGATGATCCCGCAGGTGAAGAAGCTGGATGTGGAGGTCCTGGGCTGGCGTGGTTACACGTGGTTGTGAGGCCGGTTGGACCTGCAGCCAAATTCTCTAAAACAACATTAGAGGCAGGTTATGGTAGATAAATGAACATATCTGCTCTGGTGGACATTCCTGCAGTCAGCAGGCCAATTGCACACTCCCTCAAAACATGAGACATCTGTGGCATTGTGTTGTGTGACAAAACTCCACATTTTAAAGTGGCCATTTATTGTCCTCAGCACAAGGTGCACATGATAATGCTGTTTAATCAGCTTCTTGATATGCCACACCTGTCAGGAGGATGGATTATCTTGGCAAAGTAGAAATGCTCACTAAAATGGATGTAAAGAAATGTGTGCCCCAAATTTGAGCGAAATATGCTATTTGTGCGTATGGAACATTTCTGGGATCTTTTATTTCAGCTCATGAAACATGGGACCAACACTGTACGTGTTGTGTTTATATTTTTGTTCAGTATATTTTGTCTCTGCCCCCCCAACACACACACACACACCAACAGTATACAAGCGGCCAACCTCCACCTTTTCTAAACGATAATAATTCCGTTTCAGCTCTGAACACAACAACAGTAGGAGAAGGAAGATAATGACAACTGTTGGGGGTTATGGTGTGAATTTCAAAGTCTTTTGTCACAGAAGCTGCTGATCATTTATGCCATGGTCGAGAGAGAATAATTATGATGTGCACGAGAAAAGAGCCTGCATGTTACACACACACACGCACACACACACACATGTTCTCCCCACAGAGAACAGGCCTAGAGGATGTCCTGCTGGCAACTGATGTGACGTAGATCATTGTTGGCAGTGGATTATGCCACTGTAATGTCACAAACAACGCCCCGTCCTTGGATGTATTCACATAGTGCCTTGCTGTTATCAGATGAAGGAAACACAAGATGCCAAGATGGCTGAAACGCTGACATGTCTTCAATACAACACATTTGTTATTATTGTTCCGACATCCAAGCCAACTCTTTGTATGCGCTCTGTCTCTCTCATTCTCTTTCTCTCTTTCTCTGTTTGTTTCTCTCTCTTCGGTACACCCCCCCCTCTCTCTCTCTCTCTCTCTCTCTCTCTCTCTCTCTCTCTCTCTCTCTCTCTCACTCTCTCTCTCACTCTCACTCTCTCTCTCTGTCTCTCTCTCTGGTACACCCCCCTCTCTCTCTCTCTCTCTCTCTCTCTCTCTCTCTCTCTCTCTCTCTCTCTCTCTCTCTCTCTCTCTCTCTCTCTCTCTCTCTCTCTCTCTCTCTCTCTCACTCTCTCTCTCTCTCTCTCTCTCTCTCTCTCTCTGGTACACCCCCTCTCTCTCTCTCTCTCTCTCTCTCTCTCTCTCTCTCTCTCTCTCTCTCTCTCTCTCTCTCTCTCTCTCTCTCTCTCTCTCTCTCTCTCTCTCACTCTCACTCTCTCTCTCTGTCTCTCTCTCTGGTACACCCCCCTCTCTCTCTCTCTCTCTCTCACTCTCTCACTCTCTCACTCTCACTCTCTCTCTCTGTCTCTCTCTCTGGTATTGGTGGTTATGTGGATATAACACCCCCCTCAATCTCTCTTTGAGCTCTCTCTCTCTCTCTCTCTCTCTCTCTCTCTCTCTCATCTCTCTCTCTCTTGTAACTCTCTCTCTCTCTCTCTCTCTCTCTCTCTCATTTACTCCACTCTCTCTCTCTCTCTCTCTCCTCTCACTCTCCTTTCTCTCTCTCTCTCTCTCTCTTTGGTACACCTCTCTCTCTCTCTCTCTCTCTCTCTCTCTCTCTCTCTCCTCTCTCTCTCTCTCTCATCAGCTCTCAACTCTCACTCTCTCTCTCTCTCTCTCTCTCTCTCTCTTTGGTACACCTCTCTCTCTCTCTCTCTCTCTCTCTCTCTCTCTCCCTCGCTGCCAAGATGGCTAACCACCGCCGTGCTTTTGTGATATTCGAAAACTGAGGAGTATTGTTCACACAAAACAGCAGGTGTTGACAGCAAAAAAATGAGCCAAGAAGGAGTGAAGCATATTTTCTCTTGAATTGCCTTGGGCTGACTCACAGGAAATATCTTGAAAAATATCTGCAGAGGGAAGAGTGTGAAATTCCATTCGATGGTTATAGCCAGTTATTTTTTATTGATGGTTGTGTGGATATAACATTTCAAATGCAATGTAACCCTTAATTCGCCCCATATCCACACCTCTTAAACATCGTAAGCGAAGATTCATATTGTAGAGCAAACATGTTTTCCTCTTGAATTGCTGACTTGGCAAATTACAGAAAACAAATCTTTAACCATATCTGCAGATGGAAGATTGTGAAACTGCAGTCGATCAGTAGGCAGTAATGGTTATTGGTGGTTATGTGGATATAACATTTCAAAATCTAATGCAACCCTCAATTTCCCAACACAGATGTCGGATCTTCATTTGAGCCAGTTCACTACAGCAGGAAAACAATCCTGCAGCAACAGGACATGTGAATTATTATACTCGAATGAATGGATTTTTTTTGCAGGAGGTTTCCGGGTTGATACATTTGACCTTTTAAAGTGTAAATGACAAACTTTAGAAGCCTTCTTAAACACAAAAGGTTTGGATTTCCTGCTACGAAGGAACAGTCTCAGCAACAAAAGATCCTACATCTGCATACACACCTCTCAAACATTGTAACCCAAGACGCATATTGTAGAGGAAACAAATGCACACACACACACACACACACGCACGCACGCACGCACGCACGCACGCACGCACGCACATTTATCAGCACACACACACACACACACACACACACACACACACACACACACACACACACACACACACACACACACACACCCACAGTCCTATGAGTCACAAACACTGAGTGCACACGCACACACACACATAGGCTTGTGCTGAGGAAGGGAAAGCGAGAGGGAAGGAGAGTGTGCTTGAGAGTCTGACAGTGGAGCAGAGCAGTGTGCGTGGAGCACACCCCCTAGTGAGTCAAATCATTTACTATTCCACTTTTCTAATGAACTACAACTCATGTTCAAACGAGCCACGCGAGAGGAGAAGAGTAGAGGATGGAGGCACAAAGTGAGAGAGAGATTACGTGTGTGTGTGTGTGTGTGCGTGCGTGCGTGTGTGTGAGAGGAGCAAGAGACAGAGAGAGAGAGAGAGAGATAAAGAGAGAGAGAGAACCTGAGCTCTGTCTAGCAGGAGGGCACTCTTCTCGGCCCCACAGCCCTTCCTTAATGCAACCACAGGTAAACAAACAACAAACAATAAGGAAACACATGTAAACAAACAACAAACAATAATGAAACACATGCAGTCAAAGACCAACAGACAGAGAACGGTCACAGAGGCACTGCTGCTTCAAAATAGCGAGGAGCCACTCACAAGTGGGACCAGGTCAGTGTGATTAGCATCATTAGGCCCTTCACTCTGAAGTGTTGTGATTCATTCACGGGAGACAGTGACCCAGGTAAACAAAACCAAAGCAAGGATTGCTATCTTACCGTGTCCATAGACTGCCCATGGGGGAAGGAATCATCATGTCATTTTGTCATTTAGGTTCACTATCCCTTTAATTAAACACAGGCCAAAATGGATCGTGTTTGTGTTTGCGAACTAATGGAAAGAGCAGTCAGTAAATATTCTAACAACTGGGAATGGGCAACTATGGTGTGAGAAACACGGAGAATCAACACTGAGAGTGAATTTAGTTCATGCCATTCTAATCCAAACAGTTCAAGAGATGAATTCATACTCAAATCATGAACTGAAAAGTGGCCATTATGTTCAGAGAGGACGGAAGAGAGAGAGAGAGAGAGAGTGTTCGTGTGTGTGTCCTCTCCAGGTTGTTGGCCTGATGGGCTTGGTGGCAGAGGAGAGGATTAGAAACAGAGAGAGATGAGGTACAATCAGCCCTGAACAGGAGTAACCCTCCTCGCTGTTCCACTACTGAGAGTTCTGTAGAGAGGAGAGAGAAAACACACACCTTCTGCTGTAGGGATTGGGATTTGTTCATGTTATTTAACCTTTATTTAACTAGGCAAGTAAGTAAAGGACAAATTCTTATTTACAATGACTGCCTACCCAGCCAAACCCAGACGACGCTGGGCCAATTGTGCACCGCCCTATGGGACTCCCAATCACGGCTGGTTGTGATGTAGCCTGGATTTAAACCAGGTACTGCAGTGACGCCTCGTGCACTGAGATGCAGTGTCTTAGACCACTGCGTCACTTGGGAGCCCAATGCGGAGGGTAGTCGGAGGAGATGGTCTTTGGACCAAGATAAGTCAGGGTCATCTCTTTGATGGGTTTACCCTGCTCTGGCTCAGAGAGGAGAGGAGAAGGGCTAAGCTCAAATACTGGTTTCTTGTCGTCTCCTCCTCTTTACTCTCTCATCTCTGTGCTGCACGTAAAGAGTGTGTGTGTGTGTGCATGCGCGTGTGTGCGGGTGTGTGCGTTCGTCACGTTTGTGAATCCATGTCAAACGCCAATACAGATGAAGGATCTTAATTTGAGCCGGTTTTCTACGGCCAAAAAATTGGAAATTTTACAGGGGTTGATACACTTTTCGTCAAGGAAAAATCTGTCTGAAAAATAAGTCTGAAATTTCAATGTCAAAATGACAAACTTTTAAAATCGTTTTTCAAACTCAAATATACCACAAGTTTGCACAGGCACATTTTCAGCAACAAAAGAGTAATCAAATTAAGATCATACATCTGTCTGTGTGTGTGTGTGTGTGTGTGTGTGTGTGTGTGTGTGTGTGTGTGTGTGTGTGTGTGTGTGTGTGTGTGTGTGTGTGTGTGTGTGTGTGTGTGTGTGTGTGTGTGTGTGTGTGTGTGTGTGTGTGTGTGTGTGTGTGTGTGTGTGTGTGTGTGTGTGTGTGTGTGTGTGTGTGTGTCTGTGTCTGTGTCTGTGTCTGTGTGTGTGTATGTGTGCGTACGCGCATAAGAGCATGCATGCGTGTGCTAATGTACTGTATTCGAGAGTAGCCAACCAATTGAACCTCGTAGCACGTATCTGAGGAATCCGAGAATATTTGGTGAGAGTGTGGAGCTATTTGGAGCTATTTACATTTTTTGTTTGTTTGTTTGTTATTTAAATCCCCCTGAAACCCAAAAGGATAGAATGACCCATTTTCCAGTTCCCCAAATTGCGTCTACTGCTAAATCTTATGAAACGTGGCTGCCCCGGAGCAGTGTGGATTAGACAGAAGATTAAGAAACAGAGAAAAGAAGAGGGGTAAACATTGTGTAGTGTGTAGACACAGAAAAACATGTGTGCGGCTGAAACACACACATACATACACATAAGTAAACTGCTCACCTATGTCTTCACAAAAATATCCAATGTATATATATATATATATATATATATTGTAATGGTGAGAGGTTACTAAGGTTACCAAGTTTTGGGGGGAATGATATTTGTGCATCTAACTTTCTCACTCATTATTTTTCACGATCCATTCAGGACGATCCGTAATCATGGTAGCATCCACATGAATGTAGAGGTGTTTAGAAACATATTCTATTCTTATTGACACTAAAAGTCACGACAAAATGCATTATTTACCATTCATTTCTATTGGCCACAAACACAACCAATAAAAACAGGCAGTGTAACCCAGTGGTTAGAGCGTTGGGCTAGTAACTGTAAAGGCTGCAAGATCAACTCCCTGAGCCGACAAGGTATATATCTGCCGTTCTGCCCCTGAACAGGCAGTTAACCCACTGTTCCTAGGCCGTCACTGTTCCTAGGCCGTCACTGTTCCCAGGCCGTCACTGTTCCCAGGCCATCACTGTTCCTAGTCCGTCACTGTTCCTAGGCCGTCACTGTTCCTAGGCCGTCACTGTTCCTAGCAGTCACTGTTCCCAGGCCGTCACTGTTCCCAGGCCGTCACTG